>NW_025752554.1:0-12374 GCF_021184085.1 Oncorhynchus gorbuscha
GTTAACTCTGAATGGTTAAGGTTAGGTGTTAACTCTGAATGGTTAAGGTATTAACTCTGAATGGTTAAGGTTAGGTATTAACTCTGAATGGTTAAGGTTAGGTGTTAACTCTGAATGGTTAAGGTTAGGTATTAACTCTGAATGGTTAAGGTTAGGTATTAACTCTGAATGGTTAAGGTTAGGTATTAACTCTGAATGGTTAAGGTATTAACTCTGAATGGTTAAGGTTAGGTGTTAACTCTGAATGGTTAAGGTTAGGTATTAACTCTGAATGGTTAAGGTTAGGTATTAACTCTGAATGGTTAAGGTATTAACTCTGAATGGTTAAGGTTAGGTGTTAACTCTGAATGGTTAAGGTTAGGTATTAACTCTGAATGGTTAAGGTTAGGTATTAACTCTGAATGGTTAAGGTATTAACTCTGAATGGTTAAGGTTAGGTGTTAACTCTGAATGGTTAAGGTTAGGTATTAACTCTGAATGGTTAAGGTTAGGTATTAACTCTGAATGGTTAAGGTTAGGTGTTAACTCTGAATGGTTAAGGTTAGGTGTTAACTCTGAATGGTTAAGGTTAGGTATTAACTCTGAATGGTTAAGGTCAGGTGTTAACTCTGAATGGTTAAGGTTAGTCATTAACTCTGAATGGTTAAGGTTAGGTGTTAACTCTGAATGGTTAAGGTTAGGTATTAACTCTGAATGGTTAAGGTTAGGTATTAACTCTGAATGGTTAAGGTTAGGTGTTAACTCTGAATGGTTAAGGTTAGGTGTTAACTCTGAATGGTTAAGGTATTAACTCTGAATGGTTAAGGTTAGGTATTAACTCTGAATGGTTAAGGTATTAACTCTGAATGGTTAAGGTTAGGTGTTAACTCTGAATGGTTAAGGTTAGGTATTAACTCTGAATGGTTAAGGTTAGGTATTAACTCTGAATGGTTAAGGTTAGGTGTTAACTCTGAATGGTTAAGGTTAGGTGTTAACTCTGAATGGTTAAGGTATTAACTCTGAATGGTTAAGGTTAGGTATTAACTCTGAATGGTTAAGGTTAGGTGTTAACTCTGAATGGTTAAGGTTAGGTGTTAACTCTGAATGGTTAAGGTTAGGTGTTAACTCTGAATGGTTAAGGTTAGGTGTTAACTCTGAATGGTTAAGGTTAGGTATTAACTCTGAATGGTTAAGGTTAGGTGTTAACTCTGAATGGTTAAGGTTAGGTGTTAACTCTGAATGGTTAAGGTATTAACTCTGAATGGTTAAGGTTAGGTGTTAACTCTGAATGGTTAAGGTATTAACTCTGAATGGTTAAGGTCAGGTGTTAACTCTGAATGGTTAAGGTATTAACTCTGAATGGTTAAGGTCAGGTGTTAACTCTGAATGGTTAAGGTTAGGTATTAACTCTGAATGGTTAAGGTTAGGTATTAACTCTGAATGGTTAAGGTTAGGTGTTAACTCTGAATGGTTAAGGTTAGGTGTTAACTCTGAATGGTTAAGGTATTAACTCTGAACGGTTAAGGTTAGGTATTAACTCTGAATGGTTAAGGTTAGGTGTTAACTCTGAATGGTTAAGGTATTAACTCTGAATGGTTAAGGTTAGGTGTTAACTCTGAATGGTTAAGGTTAGGTATTAACTCTGAATGGTTAAGGTCAGGTATTAACTCTGAATGGTTAAGGTCAGGTGTTAACTCTGAATGGTTAAGGTTAGGTATTAACTCTGAATGGTTAAGGTTAGGTGTTAACTCTGAATGGTTAAGGTTAGGTGTTAACTCTGAATGGTTAAGGTTAGGTGTTAACTCTGAATGGTTAAGGTTAGGTGTTAACTCTGAATGGTTAAGGTATTAACTCTGAATGGTTAAGGTTAGGTATTAACTCTGAATGGTTAAGGTTAGGTGTTAACTCTGAATGGTTAAGGTTAGGTATTAACTCTGAATGGTTAAGGTTAGGTGTTAACTCTGAATGGTTAAGGTTAGGTGTTAACTCTGAATGGTTAAGGTTAGGTGTTAACTCTGAATGGTTAAGGTTAGGTGTTAACTCTGAATGGTTAAGGTTAGGTGTTAACTCTGAATGGTTAAGGTATTAACTCTGAATGGTTAAGGTATTAACTCTGAATGGTTAAGGTTAGGTATTAACTCTGAATGGTTAAGGTTAGGTATTAACTCTGAATGGTTAAGGTTAGGTGTTAACTCTGAATGGTTAAGGTTAGGTGTTAACTCTGAATGGTTAAGGTTAGGTGTTAACTCTGAATGGTTAAGGTTAGGTGTTAACTCTGAATGGTTAAGGTATTAACTCTGAATGGTTAAGGTTAGGTATTAACTCTGAATGGTTAAGGTTAGGTGTTAACTCTGAATGGTTAAGGTATTAACTCTGAATGGTTAAGGTTAGGTATTAACTCTGAATGGTTAAGGTTAGGTATTAACTCTGAATGGTTAAGGTGTTAACTCTGAATGGTTAAGGTATTAACTCTGAATGGTTAAGGTATTAACTCTGAATGGTTAAGGTAAGGTATTAACTCTGAATGGTTAAGGTTAGGTATTAACTCTGAATGGTTAAGGTTAGGTATTAACTCTGAATGGTTAAGGTATTAACTCTGAATGGTTAAGGTATTAACTCTGAATGGTTAAGGTTAGGTATTAACTCTGAATGGTTAAGGTATTAACTCTGAATGGTTAAGGTTAGGTATTAACTCTGAATGGTTAAGGTATTAATTCTGAATGGTTAAGGTATTAACTCTGAATGGTTAAGGTTAGGTATTAACTCTGAATGGTTAAGGTATTAACTCTGAATGGTTAAGGTTAGGTATTAACTCTGAATGGTTAAGGTATTAACTCTGAATGGTTAAGGTTAGGTATTAACTCTGAATGGTTAAGGTATTAACTCTGAATGGTTAAGGTATTAACTCTGAATGGTTAAGGTAAGGTATTAACTCTGAATGGTTAAGGTTAGGTATTAACTCTGAATGGTTAAGGTTAGGTATTAACTCTGAATGGTTAAGGTTAGGTATTAACTCTGAATGGTTAAGGTATTAACTCTGAATGGTTAAGGTTAGGTATTAACTCTGAATGGTTAAGGTATTAACTCTGAATGGTTAAGGTATTAACTCTGAATGGTTAAGGTTAGGTATTAACTCTGAATGGTTAAGGTATTAACTCTGAATGGTTAAGGTTAGGTATTAACTCTGAATGGTTAAGGTATTAACTCTGAATGGTTAAGGTTAGGTATTAACTCTGAATGGTTAAGGTATTAACTCTGAATGGTTAAGGTTAGGTATTAACTCTGAATGGTTAAGGTTAGGTATTAACTCTGAATGGTTAAGGTTAGGTATTAACTCTGAATGGTTAAGGTTAGGTGTTAACTCTGAATGGTTAAGGTATTAACTCTGAATGGTTAAGGTTAGGTATTAACTCTGAATGGTTAAGGTTAGGTATTAACTCTGAATGGTTAAGGTATTAACTCTGAATGGTTAAGGTTAGGTATTAACTCTGAATGGTTAAGGTTAGGTATTAACTCTGAATGGTTAAGGTTAGGTGTTAACTCTGAATGGTTAAGGTATTAACTCTGAATGGTTAAGGTTAGGTGTTAACTCTGAATGGTTAAGGTATTAACTCTGAATGGTTAAGGTTAGGTATTAACTCTGAATGGTTAAGGTTAGGTTGTGTGTGTGTGTGTGTGTGTGTGTGTGTGTGTGTGTGTGTGTGTGTGTGTGTTTCGAGATTATTTTGTGCACATACTCGGTGAATTTAAGTAGAGGTAAATTAGCCATGTATTAAATAATGAAGTATTTAATGTGTGTGTGTGTGTGTGTGTGTGTGTGTGTGTGTGTGTGTGTGTGTGTGTGTGTGTGTGTGTGTGTGTGTGTGTGTGTGTGTGTGTGTGTGTGTGTGTGTGTGTGTGTGTGTGTGTGTGTGTGTGTGTGTGTGTGTGCAGCATGGTGAGCAGTGGCAGAAGAGTGGCTGCACCAGGTGTGTGTGTGATCGTGGCCAGTCTCGCTGTCACACACACACCTGTCCACCCAGGACCTGTGAGAAGGTCAGTACACACAGACAGTCAATTGATGTTACTCTGTCTGTCTGTCTGTCTGTCTGTCTGTCTGTCTGTCTGTCTGTCTGTCTGTCTGTCTGTCTGTCTGTCTGTCTGTCTGTCTGTCTGTCTGTCTGTCTGTCTGTCTGTCTGTCTGTCTGTCTGTCTGTCTGTCTGTCTGTCTGTCTGTCTGTCTGTCTGTCTGTCTGTCTGTCTGTCTGTTCCTTTGTCTGTCTGTCTGTCTGTCTGTCTGTCTGTCTGTCTGTCTGTCTGTCTGTCTGTCTGTCTGTCTGTCTGTCTGTCTGTCTGTCTGTCTGTCTGTCTGTCTGTCTGTCTGTCTGTCTGTCTGTCTGTCTGTCTGTCTATCTTCCCCATGTTACTGCTGTGGAAGACGTTACCTGCTAAAATGAAGATCATTGATTAAATAGAGGTTCTGAACAGGTTCTGAAGACACATCCTCTTTATACTATAATGACTCATGTCCATTCATGAAAGTGATTAGTTATTATAAAGTCTAACCTTATCCTTCCCATGATCCCTTGCAGGGCCAGACCAAGGTAAAGAGGGCGGGGCAGTGTTGTGACGAGTGTGTCGCCGCCAAAGGAAGCTGTCTGTACGAGCTTACCGTGCGTTACCACGGTGACATGTGGAACGGCACCGGCTGCGAGTTCTGCACCTGCGAGAGGGGACAGGTCCTCTGCCAGAGAGCCCAGTGTGCTCGAGTAGAATGCCCGACGGTAGGCCACGCTTTTGCCCGACTGAAAGTAAATAAATAAGATAAATGATAAAAACTTTTTTGTTGTTGTTGTAAATAGTTCACCGAAGTTTACCTACATCATGCTGGGTTCCCTCTTTTGTCTTTTTTCGGATACATACAAATAAAAAACTAGGATGTAACCGAGAGAATACCTCCCTTCATTATAAGATATAATTTACTAGCTCAGTAGGGTGCTTGGCCTACATACACAATCATATAATTTGTGGCAGGAGTTCTTTGAGGACAACAAAAAAAATACAAAAACAGGGTTTTACTCTAGAAGGGAAGGAAATGCTCTGACATAAAACAAATATATATTTTAAAGCTTGACTTCATAACCCCTACCACTGCTCGTCTCGTCTTTATCATTCATCATGACACTCCTAATTAAAATCGTGTGTTTTCTTTACACCTTATCAGACATTTTCATCCCCATGATATCGATCCCCCATCATCAATCATTGTATAATGTAATCTCTGTTAACCCAAAAGTTAAATCTTGTGTAATTTGTCAGCTGCGTGACTTCTGCCCCCCCCCCCCCCCCAACACACACACACACACGGTGATCGCTGTGGGCACACGTGCCAAGCATTTGTGCTTTGTGCCGAAGCAGTTTAAGCACCGCCCCCCATCTGTCCGAATAACCAGTGACGAACCCCCCAGAAACAGGTTACTAATGCCGCTGTGGTCTCACCCCGTCCCGTCCTGTCAGATTCTCTCCGTCTGCAGAATCTGACCTGGGAGATGATGTGTAACGTAATAAAACCAGCCTGTTAAGTATTAATTAAGGATATATATATATATAGTTGGCCTGATTCCAGATCAGATTTCCCAAGGTCACACAGCATGAGTTGAGAGCCTAGGGACTGATATAATACAATGACAGGCTACTCTGAATAGTGACAAGTATGGATCTGAAACCAGATCAGCAGTGTGACAAAAAAACTAAAAAACATCACTTATTAATTTATCCTCGAAGATGAATATTTTTCACGATTTCAAATGATTTTCCATTGAATTGTTTGTTAACAATTTAGTGGCTCAACATTCTGCTCCATTTCAATGAAATCAATCAAATATATTTTTAAAGCCTTTTTACATCAGCAGATGTGCAGAAACCTAAAACCCCAAACAGCGAGCAATGCAGATGTAGAAGTACTCCAATTGTATTAATACCCTGGTTTTGTGTGTGTGTGTGTGTGTGTGTGTGTGTATCTCTGTGTGTGTATCTCTGTGTGTGTATCTCTGTGTGTGTGTGTGTGTGTGTGTGTGTGTGTGTGTGTGTGTGTGTGTGTGTTTCCCTGTGTGTGTGTGTGTGTGTGTGTGTGTGTGTGTGTGTGTGTGTGTGTGTGTGTGTGTTTCCCTGTGTGTGTGTGTGTGTGTGTGTGTGTGTGTGTGTGTGTGTGTGTGTGTGTGTGTGTGTGTGTGTGTGTGTGTGTGTGTGTGTGTGTGTGTGTGTGTGTGTGTGTGTGTGTGTGTGTGTGTGTGTGTGTGTGTAATTAATGTTGTTGGAAGTTAAGGTGTACACTGACTAATTTCCTCTAACCACTGGACTGAAGGAAGGAAGGAAGGAAGGAAGGAAGGAAGGAAGGAAGGAAGGAAGGAAGGAAGGAAGGAAGGAAGGAAGGAAGGAAGGAGGGAGGGAGGATAGGAGATGAATAGACAAGAGAGAGAGGGGGAGAGGGATAGAGGAGAGAGAGGAAAGAGAAAGGGAGGAAGAGGGATAGAGGAGAGAGAGGAAAGAAAGAGAGGGGAGAGAGGGGGAGAGGGATAGAGGAAAGAGAGAGGGGAGAGGGATAGAGGAAAGAGAGAGGGGGAGAGAGGGGGAGAGAGGAAAGAGAGAGGGGAGAGAGGGAGAGAGAGGGGAGAGAGGAAAGAGAGAGATGAGAGAGAGGAAAGAGAAAGGGAGGAAGAGGGATAGAGGAGGAGAGAGGGGAGAGAGGGGGAGAGGGATAGAGGAAAGAGAGAGGGGAGAGAGGGGGAGAGAGGAAAGAGAGAGGGGGAGAGAGGAAAGAGAGAGATGAGAGAGAGGAAAGAGAAAGGGAGGAAGAGGGATAGAGGAGAGAGAGGAAAGGGAGAGAGGGGAGAGAGGGGGAGAGGGATAGAGGAAAGAGAGAGGGGGATAGAGGGGAGAGAGAGGAAAGAGAGAGGGGGAGAGAGGAAAGAGAGAGGAAAGAGAAAGGGAGGAAGAGGGATAGAGGAGAGAGAGGAAATGGAGAGAGGGGAGAGAGGGGGAGAGGGATAGAGGAAAGAGAGAGGGGGATAGAGGGGAGAGAGGGGGATAGAGGAAAGAGAGAGGGGGAGAGAGGGGGAGAGAGGAAAGAGAGAGGGATGAAGAGGGATAGAGGAAAGAGAGAGAAGGGAGAGAGGGGGGAGAGGGATAGAGGAAAGAGAGAGGGGAGATAGGGAGAGAGAGGAAAGAGAGAGGGGGAGAGAGGAAAGGAAGAGATGAGAGAGGAAAGAGAAAGGGAGGAAGAGGGATAGAGGAGAGAGAGGAAAGGGAGAGAGGGGAGAGGGGGGGAGAGGGGTAAAGGAGAGGAAAGAGAGAGGGGAAAATGAGAGGAAAGAGAAGGGAAGGGGGAGAGGTAAGAGAGAAGGAGACAGGAAACAGAGAAGGGGAGAGGTAAGAGAGAAGGGGACAGGAAACAGAGAAGGGGACAGGAAACAGAGAAGGGGAGAGGTAAGAGAGAAGGGGACAGGAAACAGAGGAGGGGACAGGAAACAGAGAAGGGGAGAGGTAAGAGAGAAGGGGACAGGAAACAGAGAAGGGGACAGGAAACAGAGAAGGGGACAGGAAACAGAGAAGGGGACAGGAAACAGAGAAGGGGACAGGAAACAGAGAAGGGGAGAGGTAAGAGAGAAGGGGACAGGAAACAGAGAAGGGGACAGGAAACAGAGAAGGGGACAGGAAACAGAGAACGGGAGAGGTAGGAGAGAAGGAGACATGAAACAGAGAAGGGGAGAGGTAAGAGAGAAGGGGACAGGAAACAGAGAAGGGGACAGGAAACAGAGAAGGGGACAGGAAACAGAGAACGGGAGAGGTAGGAGAGAAGGAGACATGAAACAGAGAAGGGAGAGGTAAGAGAGAAGGGGACAGGAAACAGAGAAGGGGACAGGAAACAGAGAAGGGGACAGGAAACAGAGAAGGAGACAGGAAACAGAGAAGGGGAGAGGTAAGAGAGAAGGGGAGAGGTAAGAGAGAAGGGGACAGGAAACAGAGAAGGGGAGAGGTAAGAGAGAAGGGGACAGGAAACAGATAAGGGGACAGGAAACCGAGAAGGGGAGAGGTAAGAGAGAAGGGGACAGGAAACAGATAAGGGGACAGGAAACCGAGAAGGGGAGAGGTAAGAGAGAAGGGGACAGGAAACAGAAAGGGGACAGGAAACAGAGAAGGGGAGAGGTAAGAGAGAAGGGGAGAGTTAAGAGAGAAGGGGACAGGAAACAGAGAAGGGGACAGGAAACAGAGAAGGGGACAGGAAACAGAGAAGGGGACAGGAAACAGAGAAGGGGAGAGGTAAGAGAGAAGGGGACAGGAAACAGATAAGGGGACAGGAAACCGAGAAGGGGAGAGGTAAGAGAGAAGGGGACAGGAAACAGAAAGGGGACAGGAAACAGAGAAGGGGAGAGGTAAGAGAGAAGGGGAGAGGTAAGAGAGAAGGGGAGAGTTAAGAGAGAAGGGGACAGGAAACAGAGAAGGGGACAGGAAACAGAGAAGGGGACAGGAAACAGAGAAGGGGACAGGAAACAGAGAAGGGGAGAGGTAAGAGAGAAGGGGAGAGGTAAGAGAGAAGGGAGAGGTAAGAGAGAAGGGACAGGAAACAGAGAAGGGGACAGGAAACAGAGAAGGGGACAGGAAACAGAGAAGGGGACAGGAAACAGAGAAGGGGACAGGAAACAGAGAAGGGGTCAGGAAACAGAGAAGGGGACAGGAAACAGAGAAGGGGAGAGGTAAGAGAGAAGGGGACAGGAAACAGAGAAGGGGACAGGAAACAGAGAATGGGACAGGAAACAGAGAAGGGGAGAGGTAAGAGAGAAGGGGACAGGAAACAGAGCAGGGGACAGGAAACAGAGAAGGGGACAGGAAACAGAGAAGGGGAGAGGTAAGAGAGAAGGGGACAGGAAACAGAGAAGGGGACAGGAAACAGAGAAGGGGACAGGAAACAGAGAAGGGGAGAGGAAACAGAGGAGGGGAGAGGTAAGAGAGAAGGAGACAGGAAACAGAGAAGGGGACAGGAAACAGAGTAGGGGAGAGGTAAGAGAGAACGGGACAGGAAACAGAGAAGGGGACAGGTAAGAGAGAACGGGACAGGAAACAGAGAAGGGGAGAGGTAAGAGAGAAGGAGACAGGAAACAGAGAAGGGGACAGGAAACAGAGAGGGGAGAGGTAAGAGAGAAGGGGACAGGAAACAGAGACGGGGACAGGAAACAGAGAACGGGAGAGGTAGGAGAGAAGGGGACAGGAAACAGAGAAGGGGACAGGAAACAGAGAAGGGGACAGAAACAGAGAGGGGACAGGAAACAGAGAAGGGGACAGGAAACAGAGAAGGGGACAGGAAACAGAGAAGGGGACAGGAAACAGAGAAGGGGAGAGGAAACAGAGAAGGGGAGAGGTAAGAGAGAAGGGGACAGGAAACAGAGAAGGGGACAGGAAACAGAGAAGGAGACAGGAAACAGAGAAGGGGAGAGGTAAGAGAGAAGGGGACAGGAAACAGAGAAGGGGACAGGAAACAGAGAAGGGGACAGAAACAGAGAGGGGACAGGAAACAGAGAAGGGGACAGGAAACAGAGAAGGGGACAGGAAACAGAGAAGGGGGCAGGAAACAGAGAAGGGGACAGGAAACAGAGAAGGGGACAGGAAACAGAGAAGGGGAGAGGTAAGAGAGAAGGGGACAGGAAACAGAGAAGGGGACAGGAAACAGAGAAGGGGACAGAAACAGAGAGGGGACAGGAAACAGAGAAGGGGACAGGAAACAGAGAAGGGGACAGGAAACAGAGAAGGGGACAGGAAACAGAGAAGGGGAGAGGTAAGAGAGAAGGGGACAGGAAACAGAAAGGGGACAGGAAACAGAGAAGGGGAGAGGTAAGAGAGAAGGGGAGAGGTAAGAGAGAAGGGGAGAGGAAACAGAGAAGGGGAGAGGTAAGAGAGAAAGATGGAGCGAGCACCCATTTCCCTTTTCTTTTTGACAGGGATCAGAGCTGGTCCACCTACCAGGGAAGTGCTGCCCCGAGTGTCAGTCCATGAAGACCTCTTGTGTCTACCCACATCAGTCCTCTGGGAAGGAACAGAGGCGACTGGCGGTGAGTAAAGAGGCTTGATTAGGTTCACCATAATCACTTAGTGTAATCCCTGAAATCTACACAAAGTTCCTACAGCTTCAGTTGATCATCTCTACCTCATGGCAATCTTTGTCTGCTTGTCTCTGTCTCTGTCTTTCTCTCTTTCTCGCTGTCTCTGTTTTGGTCTCTCTTAATCGCTCTTTCTCCCTCTCCCACTCCCCCGCTTGTCTCTCCCCCCTTTCTCCCCCCTCCCACTGTCTCTCCCCCTCCCCTCGACCCTGTCTCTCACCCCTCCCCCTGTCTCTCCCCCTCCCCCACTGTCTCTCCCCCTGTCTCTCCCCCCTCCCACCCTGTCTCTCACCCCTCCCCTGTCTCTCACCCCTCCACCCCTATCTCTCACCCCACCCCCTGTCTCTCACCCCCTCCACCCATGTCTCTCCCCCTCCCCTGTCTCTCACCCCTCCTCTGTCTCTCACCCTCCACCCCTGTCTCTCCCCTCCCCCTGTCTCTCACCCCTCCCCTCTGTCTCTCCCTCCTCCCCTGTCTCTCACCCCTCCCTCTGTCTCTCACCTCTCCCCCTGTCACTCCCCTTCCCCCTGTCTCTCCCCTCCCCTGTCTCCCCCTGTCTCTCCCCTCTCCTCCCTGTCTCCTCACCCCCTCCCCTGTCTGTCCCCTCCCCCTCCCCTCCCCCTGTCTCTCCACCCTCCCCTGTCTCCCCCTGTCTCTCCACCCTCCCCCTGTCTCTCCCCCTCCCCCTGTCTCTCACCCTCCCCTGTCTCTCACCCCTCCCCTCTAGAACCTGGAGAGGTGGAGTGAGGGCCCATGCAGGGAGTGTGAGTGTCGTGAGGGCAGAGTGACCTGCTTCCTGGCGTCCTGTCTCACCTGTCCCCTGGGGATGCTGGCTGTGCCTCGCCAGGGACAGTGTTGCCCAGAGTGTCAACAGGGTGAGAGTGGCACACACACACACACACACACACACACACACACACACACACACACACACACACACACACACACACACACACACACACACACACACACACACACACACACACACACACAGACACAGACACACACACAGACGCACACACACACACACACACACACACGCACGCACGCACGCACGCACGCACGCACGCACGCACGCACGCACACACACACACACACACACACACACACACACACACACACACACACACGCACACTTGTTGAATAGGTCTGTTATATTACTCGTTGAATCGGTCTGTTATATTACTCGTTGAATCGGTCTGTTATATTACTCGTTGAATAGGTCTGTTATATTACTTGTTGAATAGGTCTGTTATATTACTCGTTGAATAGGTCTGTTATATTACTCGTTGAATAGGTCTGTTATATTACTTGTTGAATAGGTCTGTTATATTACTTGTTGAATCGGTCTGTTATATTATGATATAGTAATAATGGATTGAGTTTATACAGTAGAACAGGGTTCGTCAACGGGACGATATATTTTGTTGAGCGGATGGTCGGGGGGACGAAACGTAGTTACACATCATTTATAGACGACAAATTGACCGCAAGAAGCACAAACAGATATAATGTCTGACTGAAACATAATCATTTCAAACCTTGCTTACATTTGTATAAGATCACGTGTCTTGTCTATTATGCGTGGGAATACTTGGGAACAGATTTATTACATTAAAATCACTTGGAGCTGATTTCTGGTGTTTTCTGGATTTCCTGGTGTTTTTACAGTCTTTTATGTCCAACAATGAAAAGTACAACAACAACAACAAGTATTTTAATGAAGAAGACAAAAAATGTGCTCAGAAAACTTGGTGGGGGAGGCCAAATAAAACCAACCGCAGGCCAAATTCAGCCCGCAGACCGCCAGTTGGGGAACCCTGCAGTAGAATACTGCACTTTCCCCTGGTTTTCATAGTAAAAGGATTGTAGTTGTCATGACAACGCCAGGCTCCATGACTGATGTTTGGGAGTGAGTGATATGTGGCTAACCAAAGCTGCCATTTGGAGAGTTAACATATGAAGCCCCTCATCCCGCTCTCCCTATAAAGACTCTGTCTAACCCAGCGCTACTCTTGTCTCATCCAACAGTCTTCTCCCCTCTGGCTCTCGCTGGACATTCTCTCCTTTGTTTTTCAGACAGCGTTGCTGAGGTTAAGGTCTTCTTTCCGTGAACATTTATAAAGCCTATTTAGCTTTTTCTTAACTCTTCCATTAATTATTATGAAGGGGCTATGCATATACTCGGGTGAGAAAGAAGAGGAGATGGAGAATGAGAAAGAGAGGGCGGAGAGAGAGAGTGAGAGAGAGAGGAAGAGAAGAGAT
>NW_025752555.1:0-12374 GCF_021184085.1 Oncorhynchus gorbuscha
TCTACTGTCCTCCTGTTGTTCTCTCTCGCTCTCTACTGTCCTCCTGTTCAGTGTGTTTACTATTGAATCATAATATGTACATGTTGATGTTAGAACAACATATTTAAATAATAGCCTGGATGTTGTTTTGATGCAACTATCTTTACCTCAAATGATTTTAGATATTGGACCAATAAAGTATTTAATCTGTTCACTCAAATGCTTTTGATACACAATAAAGAACACAATAGTTCAAATGCAAAAAAAACAAGGTATGAAAAAGTGACAGTCAAGTATTTCAAGTTAATTCAGCTCTGCTTCACCGCAGTTCTTTCACAGTGACGGGAACATCGAACTGGCTTGGAGGTCCAGAATGTGAGGGCTCTAGAGAAGTCAGTGTTTTCAATAGTGCCCTGTATCAGCCCTGTTGGACATGTTGATTGGGCTCAGGCCTGGGATTCATTCCGTAAGACGCTATGGTGTAACTACCAACAATGCGTTTTTGCAGCGATTGCATTCGTGGTAAGCTGCTGACGCCGGCCCAGTGTCACAGAGACGACGAGGAGGGCCTGTGATGCATGGTGTATCAGGGACATTAACGTGGCTCAATCTCAGCCGCCACACCACATCGTCAGCTGCCAGTTCTCTTAGGATCTCTCAGAACTATCAGTTCCTAGATCTCAGAACCGCTAGTTCTCTAGGATCTTCTCGCAACCGTCAGTTCCCCAGATTTCTTCTCGTAATCCTAGTCTCCCAGATCTCTTCGTAACTGCCAGTTCCCCCAGGATCCTCTGTGAATCGTCAGTGCCCCCAGTGATCCTCGTAACCGGCCAGTTCCCCAGGATCCTCTCGTAACCGTCAGTTCCCCAGGATCCTCTCGTAACTGTCAGCCCGGCCAGATCTGCAGCCCACCATGCTGGAGGAGAGAGAAACATCGTACAAAGGAAATGTGGTGACGCTTTACATGACAGGGTCCTTATTTCTGTCATTATTCCTGTACCGTGTAACAAGTATTGGAAATGTTCTTTGTAACCCCGTACTGGTGCCGTGTTCAAAACAGCTGGGAACTGGGAACTCTTCAGTGAGTTCAAGGCAAGTGTAAACTCAGGGTAAAAAAACGGTGGCTAGGACTGATGATGTCACGACTTACCAGACAGGTATGGGGGCTAGGACTGATGATGTCACGACTTACCAGACAGGTATGGGGGCTAGGACTGATGATGTCACGACTTACCAGACAGGTATGGGGGCTAGGACTGATGATGTCACGACTTACCAGACAGGTATGGGGGCTAGGACTGATGATGTCACGACTTACCAGACAGGTATGGGGGCTAGGACTGATGATGTCACATCTTACCTGACAGGTATGCTGGCTAGGACTGATGATGTCACATCTTATCTGACAGGTATGCTGGCTAGGACTGATGATGTCACATCTTATCTGACTGGTATGGTGGCCAGGACTGATGATGTCATATCTTACCTGACTGGTATGGTGGCAAGGACTGATGATGTCATATTGTACCTGACAGGTATGGTGGCCAGGACTGATGATGTCATAACGTACATTACATTTACATTTAAGTAATTTAGCAGACGCTCTTATCCAGAGCGACTTACAAACGTACCTGACAGGTATGGTGGCTAGGGCTGATGATGTCATAACGTACCTGACAGGTATGGTGGCCAGGACTGATGATGTCATAGCGTACCTGACAGGTATGGTGGCCAGGACTGATGATGTCATAACGTACCTGACAGGTATGGTGGCCAGGACGGTGATAATGCTGGACAGGGTGAAGACGAACCCGGGGAACCAGTCCAGCGTAGCCTGGTACACCTTGGTGTAGATGGGAGTGTAGGCCAGGCTGGCGATCTTAAAGGACAGCTGCAGTGAGATGAGGGTGATCCCTGTGAAGCACAAATGCCTTTCAAAATGTGTTGCATTATGGGATACAAATAGTTTGACTGTTGCCTTTCGTGTGATCTAAGGTCATGTTCACTGCTTCTGCGTTTTGCTGGCTGCACCATGCAGCAGTCGCCTGGCTAGTGGGAGGCGCTATTATCAAACTATTTTTTTTTTTGCTGGCGGGTGGTTCAACAGCACGAACGTGACCAAGACAGGAACCAACTTTGCCGCAATTAGAGGCTCAGATGAAACCAAGATTGAAGTCTTTGGCCTGAAAGCCAAGCGTCACGTCTAGCGTCTGTTAACCTAATGTGTAGTCTGTTAACCTAATGTGTAGTCTGCTAACCTAATGTGTAGTCTGCTAACCTAATGTGTAGTCTGCTAACCTAATGTGTAGTCTGCTAACCTAATGTGTAGTCTGCTAACCTAATGTGTAGTCTGTTAACCTAATGTGTAGTCTGCTAACCTAATGTGTAGTCTGCTAACCTAATGTGTAGTCTGCCCACTCCAACCTAATGTGTAGTCTGCTAACCTAATGTGTAGTCTGCTAACCTAATGTGTAGTCTGCCCACTCCAACCTAATGTGTAGTCTGCTAACCTAATGTGTAGTCTGCTAACCTAATGTGTAGTCTGCTAACCTAATGTGTAGTCTGCTAACCTAATGTGTAGTCTGTTAACCTAATGTGTAGTCTGCCCACTCCAACCTAATGTGTAGTCTGCCCACTCCAACCTAATGTGTAGTCTGCCCGCTCCAACCTAATGTGTAGTCTGCTAACCTAATGTGTAGTCTGCCCGCTCCAACCTAATGTGTAGTCTGCTAACCTAATGTGTAGTCTGCCCACTCCAACCTAATGTGTAGTCTGCTAACCTAATGTGTAGTCTGCTAACCTAATGTGTAGTCTGCTAACCTAATGTGTAGTCTGCTAACCTAATGTGTAGTCTGCCCGCTCCAACCTAATGTGTAGTCTGCCCACTCCAACCTAATGTGTAGTCTGCCCACCAAAAATACTTGTTTAGACATGTCCTGACTGTGTGAAATGTTTTGGCACTATCACAAAGACATTTACATTTACATTTACATTTAAGTCATTTAGCAGACGCTCTTATCCAGAGCGACTTACAAATTGGTGCATTCACCTTATGACATCCAGTGGAACAGTCACTTTACAATAGTGCATCTAAATCTTAAAGGGGGGGTGAGAGGGAATACTTATCCTATCCTAGGTATTCCTTAAAGAGGTGGGGTTTCAGGTGTCTCCGGAAGGTGGTGATTGACTCCGCTGTCC
This sequence comes from Oncorhynchus gorbuscha, assembly GCF_021184085.1. Taxonomy (NCBI): domain Eukaryota; kingdom Metazoa; phylum Chordata; class Actinopteri; order Salmoniformes; family Salmonidae; genus Oncorhynchus; species Oncorhynchus gorbuscha. The sequence continues at coordinate 3,178 of NW_025752555.1, forward strand.
TGGCGTCGTGAGGGAGTTTGTTCCACCATTGGGGGGCCAGAGCAGCGAACAGTTTTGACTGGGCTGAGCGGGAGCTGTACTTCCTCAGTGGTAGGGAGGCGAGCAGGCCAGAGGTGGATGAACGCAGTGCCCTTGTTTGGGTGTAGGGCCTGATCAGAGCCTGGAGGTACTGAGGTGCCGTTCCCCTCACAGCTCCGTAGGCAAGCACCATGGTCTTGTAGCGGATGCGAGCTTCAACTGGAAGCCAGTGGAGAGAACGGAGGAGCGGGGTGACGTGAGAGAACTTGGGAAGGTTGAACACCAGACGGGCTGCGGCGTTCTGGATGAGTTGAAGGGGTTTAATGGCACAGGCAGGGAGCCCAGCCAACAGCGAGTTGCAGTAATCCAGACGGGAGATGACAAGACCTCAATATGACCTCCCTGGAGGTCTTTGGTATTTTATGATCAGAAGTGTTGTCTGTATTTTTGGCGGGGTTGATTTAGTAGATGACGTTACAAAGTCGTTTGGAAATATTTCACCCTATTTTATTCTGACAGGAAATCTATTCAAATGTCCTGGTTGATTGACAGGCTTCCCAGACTGCCTCCAATCGTATCAATGTTCCTTAAAGGGATCTGGTATTAGTGTACCAAGTTTGGTACTTGTATCAAAAAGTGCAACGATCTGGAAGGTATATTTGGTTCTTACAAACTAGAATATAGAGGGTGCGACTGTTGGTCTGAGAAGGGAGCAGCTCGGTGCAGGGCTTATGTCAATGGGTAAAATACATGTCCTATTTTCTCTCATTTCCATGTCTATTCAATTCTTAACAAACAGAAAGCCATTCTGTCTGTATAAATATCATGGAGAGGGTTATAATAACAGGCAGTCTCCATCTCAAATGGCACCCTATTCCCTATGGGGTAAACTTAACCCATATGGCTCTGGTCTAAAGTAGTGCACTATATATAGGGAATAGGGTTCCATAGGGCTCTGGTCTAAAGTAGTGCACTATATAGGGAATAGGGTTCCATAGGGCTCTGATCTAAAGTAGTGCACTATATATAGGGAATAGGGTTCTATAGGCCTCTGGTCTAAAGTAGTGCACTATATATAGGGAATAGGGTTCCATAGGGCTCTGGTCTAAAGTAGTGCACTACATAGGGAATAGGGTTCCTTTGGGCTCTGGTCTAAAGTAGTGCACTACATAGGGAATAGGGTTCCATTGGGCTCTGGTCTAAAGTAGTGCACTACATAGAGAATAGGGTTCCATTGGGCTCTGGTCTAAAGTAGTGCACTACATAGGGAATAGGGTTCCATTTGGGATGGTGTGTTATAATTAAACCAGAAGTGGATGAACAAGCTCGTCAGGTCAGTTGAGGACGTCTGACTAAAGATGGCGCCAGAGAGAAAGCACATCTCTTCATGTCGGTTCAATAGCTTGACGTGTTGCCAGTTGTATCTTACCCTTTTAACCTCGTAACAACAGAACAGGGAAGAGGACCTGTTCTGGTTCAACCACATACTAACGACAGCGTCGTTACTGACCCCTCGTCAGAAAACAGGGCCCCAAATGGCCCCCCTACAGATATGAAAGGTTTAGTAGTGGACTATATTGGGACCTAATCTCGGTTAAACCAGCACTAAATTGTAGTGTGGTATACGTAGTGGTCCGACATGTACCCTAATCTACCCTACTGGTTTCACCCTAACATGACACTAATCTACCCTACTGGTGACACTAATCCACCCTACTGGTTTCTCCCTAACAGGACACTAATCCACCCTACTGGTTTCACCCTAACATGACACTAATCTACCCTACTGGTGACACTAATCCACCCTACTGGTTTCACCCTAACATGACACTAATATACCCTACTGGTTTCACCCTAACATGTCACTAATCTACCCTACTGGTTTCCCCCTAACATGACACTAATCTACCCTACTGGTGACACTAATCTACCCTACTGGTTTCACTAATCTACCCTACTGGTTTCCCCCTAACATGACACTAATCCACCCTACTGCTGACACTAATCTACCCTACTGGTTTCTCCCTAACATGACACTAATCTACCCTACTGGTGACACTAATCCACCCTACTGGTTTCACCCTAACATGACACTAATATACCCTACTGGTTTCACCCTAACATGACACTAATCTACCCTACTGGTTTCCCCCTAACATGACACTAATCTACCCTACTGGTGACACTAATCTACCCTACTGGTTTCACCCTAACATGACACTAATCTACCCTACTGGTTTCTCCCTAACATGACACTAATCCACCCTACTGGTGACACTAATCTACCCTACTGGTGACACTAATATACCCTACTGGTTTCACCCTAACATGACACTAATCTACCCTACTGGTGACACTAATCCACCCTACTGGTTTCACCCTAACATGACACTAATATACCCTACTGGTTTCACCCTAACATGACACTAATCTACCCTACTGGTGACACTAATCCACCCTACTGGTTTCTCCCTAACATGACACTAATATACCCTACTGGTTTCACCCTAACATGACACTAATCTACCCTACTGGTTTCTCCCTAACATGACACTAATCCACCCTACTGGTGACACTAATCCACCCTACTGGTGACACTAATCCACCCTACTGGTGACACTAATCTACCCTACTGGTTTCTCCCTAACATGACACTAATCCACCCTACTGGTTTCACTAATCTACCCTACTGGTTTCACTAATCTACCCTACTGGTTTCACCCTAACATGACACTAATCTACCCTACTGGTGACACTAATCCACCCTACTGGTTTCACCCTAACATGACACTAATCTACCCTACTGGTGACACTAATCCACCCTACTGGTTTCACCCTAACATGACACTAATCCACCCTACTGGTGACACTAATCTACCCTACTGGTGACACTAATCTGCCCTACTGGTTTCTCCCTAACATGACACTAATCCACCCTACTGGTGACACTAATCTACCCTACTGGTTTCACCCTAACATGACACTAATCTACCCTACTGGTGACACTAATCCACCCTACTGGTTTCACTAATATACCCTACTGGTGACACTAATCCACCCTACTGGTTTCACTAATCTACCCTACTGGTGACACTAATCCACCCTACTGGTTTCACTAATCTACCCTACTGGTTTCACTAATCCACCCTACTGGTGACACTAATGTACCCTACTGGTTTCACCCTAACATGACACTAATCTACCCTACTGGTTTCACCCTAACATGACACTAATCCACCCTACTGGTTTCACTAATCTACCCTACTGGTTTCACTAATCCACCCTACTGGTGACACTAATGTACCCTACTGGTTTCACCCTAACATGACACTAATCTACCCTACTGGTTTCACCCTAACATGACACTAATCTACCCTACTGGTGACACTAATCCACCCTACTGGTTTCACCCTAACATGACACTAATCTACCCTACTGGTGACACTAATCTACCCTACTGGTTTCACCCTAACATGACACTAATCTACCCTACTGGTTTCACCCTAACATGACACTAATCTACCCTACTGGTGACACTAATCCACCCTACTGGTGACACTAATCTACCCTACTGGTTTCACCCTAACATGACACTAATCCACCCTACTGGTTTCTCCCTAACATGACACTAATCCACCCTACTGGTTTCTCCCTAACATGACACTAATCCACCCTACTGGTGACACTAATCCACCCTACTGGTGACACTAATCTACCCTACTGGTGACACTAATCTACCCTACTGGTGACACTAATCTACCCTACTGGTGACACTAATCCACCCTACTGGTTTCTCCCTAACATGACACTAATCCACCCTACTGGTGACACTAATCCACCCTACTGGTGACACTAATCTACCCTACTGGTGACACTAATCTACCCTACTGGTGACACTAATCTACCCTACTGGTGACACTAATCCACCCTACTGGTGACACTAATCTACCCTACTGGTGACACTAATCTACCCTACTGGTGACACTAATCTACCCTACTGGTGACACTAATCCACCCTACTGGTGACACTAATCCACCCTACTGGTTTCTCCCTAACATGACACTAATCCACCCTACTGGTGACACTAATCTACCCTACTGGTGACACTAATCCACCCTACTGGTGACACTAATCCACCCTACTGGTTTCTCCCTAACATGACACTAATCTACCCTACTGGTGACACTAATCCACCCTACTGGTGACACTAATCCACCCTACTGGTTTCTCCCTAACATGACACTAATCCACCCTACTGGTTTCACCCTAACATGACACTAATCCACCCTACTGGTTTCTCCCTAACATGACACTAATCCACCCTACTGGTGACACTAATCTACCCTACTGGTGACACTAATCTACCCTACTGGTGACACTAATCCACCCTACTGGTGACACTAATCTACCCTACTGGTTTCTCCCTAACATGACACTAATCCACCCTACTGGTGACACTAATCTACCCTACTGGTGACACTAATCTACCCTACTGGTGACACTAATCCACCCTACTGGTTTCACCCTAACATGACACTAATCCACCCTACTGGTTTCTCCCTAACATGACACTAATCCACCCTACTGGTGACACTAATATACCCTACTGGTTTCACCCTAACATGACACTAATATACCCTACAGGATTCCCCCTAACATGACACTAATATACCCTACTGGTGACACTAATCCACCCTACTGGTTTCACCCTAACATGACACTAATATACCCTACTGGTGACACTAATCCACCCTACTGGTTTCACCCTAACATGACACTAATCCACCCTACTGGTGACACTAATGTACCCTACTGGTGACACTAATCCACCCTACTGGTGACACTAATCCACCCTACTGGTTTCTCCCTAACATGACACTAATCTACCCTACTGGTGACACTAATGTACCCTACTGGTTTCACCCTAACATGACACTAATATACCCTACTGGTGACACTAATGTACCCTACTGGTGACACTAATCCACCCTACTGGTGACACTAATCTACCCTACTGGTGACACTAATCCACCCTACTGGTTTCACCCTAACATGACACTAATCCACCCTACTGGTTTCACCCTAACATGACACTAATCTACCCTACTGGTGACACTAATCTACCCTACTGGTGACACTAATCCACCCTACTGGTTTCACCCTAACATGACACTAATGTACCCTACTGGTTTCACCCTAACATGACACTAATCTACCCTACTGGTTTCTCCCTAACATGACACTAATCCATCCTACTGGTGACACTAATCCACCCTACTGGTTTCACCCTAACATGACACTAATATACCCTACTGGTGACACTAATCTACCCTACTGGTGACACTAATCCACCCTACTGGTTTCTCCCTAACATGACACTAATCCACCCTACTGGTGACACTAATCCACCCTACTGGTTTCACCCTAACATGACACTAATCCACCCTACTGGTGACACTAATCTACCCTACTGGTTTCTCCCTAACATGACACTAATCCACCCTACTGGTGACACTAATCTACCCTACTGGTGACACTAATCTACCCTACTGGTTTCACCCTAACATGACACTAATCCACCCTACTGGTTTCACCCTAACATGACACTAATCCACCCTACTGGTTTCTCCCTAACATGACACTAATCTACCCTACTGGTGACACTAATCCACCCTACTGGTGACACTAATCTACCCTACTGGTTTCACCCTAACATGACTCCACCCTACTGGCTTCACCCTAACATGACTCCACCCTACTGGCTTCACCCTAACATGACTCCACCCTACTGGCTTCACCCTAACATGACCCTAATCTACCCTACTGGTTTCTCCCTAACATGACACTAATCCACCCTACTGGTTTCTCCCTAACATGACTCCAACCTACTGGTTTCACCCTAACATGACACTAATCTACCCTACTGGTGACACTAATCCACCCTACTGGCTTCACCCTAACATGACACTAATCTACTCTACTGGTTTCTCCCTCGCACCCTGTGTTGTAAGGGAATGCGTTGCCATGACTTGCGTCACCCTACGTTGCTCCAGAAAGTGAGTATAAACAGTGGTTAGCCAACTGTGTGGTGTCACAGCAGATGTGAGTGAATGACACATCGGTGCGTACAGTATGTGATTAATGGAAAGGTCAGGAAGTCTCTTTTGTCTGTTTGTTGAACCTTTATTTAACTTGGAAAGCCAGTTAAAGAACAAATAGTTATTTACAATGACGACCAACCCCGGGCCAGACCCGGATGATGCCGGGCCAGACCCGGACGACGCTCAAACCCGGACGACGCTGGGCCAAACCCTGACGACGCTGGGCCAAACCCTGACGACGCTGGGCCAAACCAGGACGACGCTCAAACCCGGACGACGCTGGGCCAAACCCGGACGACGCTGGGCCCAAACCAGGACGATGCTCAAACCCGGACGACGCTGGGCCAAACCCTGACGACGCTGGGCCAAACCCGGACGACGCTGGGCCAAACCCTGACGACGCTGGGCCAAACCCTGACGACGCTGGGCCAAACCCTGACGACGCTCAAACCCGGACGACGCTGGGCCAAACCCGGACGACGCTGGGCCAAACCCGGACGACGCTGGGCCAATTATACACCGACCTATGGGACTCCCAATCACGGCCGGTTGTGATACAACCTTGGAATCGAACCAGGGTCTGTAGTGACGCCTCCTTGTCCTCTATGTCATTTGCCAAATATGTGTGGCATATTATGAATGGAGTGGCAAGGACTGGATTGTAAACACAAACGGGTCTAGATCTGGATTATACAGAAACAGGTCTAGATCTGGATTATACAGAAACAGGTCTAGATCTGGATTATACAGAAACAGGTCTAGATCTGGATTATACAGAAACAGGTCTAGATCTGGATTATACAGAAACGGGTCTAGATCTGGATTATACAGAAACGGGTCTAGATCTGGATTCTAAACACAAACAGGTCTAGATCTGGATTCTAAACACAAACAGGTCTAGATCTGGATTCTAAACACAAACAGGTCTAGATCTGGATTCTAAACACAAACAGGTCTAGATCTGGATTCTAAACACAAACAGGTCTAGATCTGGATTCTAAACACAAACAGGTCTAGATCTGGATTCTAAACACAAACAGGTCTAGATCTGGATTCTAAACACAAACAGGTCTAGATCCGTGTAATCATATTCACTGTGATCTAAAGAGGTAAAACGGATCCTAAATCAGCACCGTTAACTTTGAGACGCTGGACACATACGCCCGTAGTTATGGTTGAGAGACAGACATGAACCATAGGACTTACCGTACGATGAGCCGTTGACCTGCTTAGACAGCAGAGCCCGGATGGTTGGCATGGGAATCAGAGCGAACAGGGTCAGGGCTCGAGCTGAAACAGAAACGTGAGGATGGGTGTGAATACAAAAACAATTCAGGTGAAGAATTACAGACAAGATCAGGTGACCATTCCAGCAGAATATGTTTAGGGTCTATTGTGTTCGAGTCTGTTCAGCCTCCTGGGTGATTTTGTAAGAAAGAAGTGAGTCTAACCACAATCCTGTTGAAACCTGCCGATAGGGGAGCACCACTTATACTCTAGTGTTTCCACTACCTCTCCCTGTAGTAACTACCTCTCCCTGTAGTAACTACCTCTCCCTGTAGTAACCACCTCTCCCTGTAGTAACTACCTCTCCCTGTAGTAACTACCTCTCCCTGTAGTAACTACCTCTCCCTGTAGTAACTACCTCTCCCTGTAGTAACTACCTCTCCCTGTAGTAACTACCTCTCCCTGTAGTAACTACCTCCCCCCTCCACACACACACACTACCCTCCCTCCCTACCCCTTCCACACACACTACCCTCCCTCCCCCTTCCACACACACACACACTACCCTCCCTCCCTACCCCTTCCACACACACACACTACCCTCCCTCCCCTTCCACACACACACACACACTACCCTCCCTCCCCCTTCCACACACACACACTACCCTCCCTCCCTCCCCCTTCCACACACACACACACACTACCCTCCCTCCCCTTCCACACACACACACCTACCCTCCCTCCCCTTCCACACACACACACACTACCCTCCCTCCCTCCCCCTCCACACACACACACTACCCTCCCTCCCTCACCCTTCCACACACACTACCCTCCCTCCCTCCCTCCACACACACTACCCTCCCTCCCTCCCCTCCACACACACACACTACCCTCCCTCCCCTTCCACACTACCCTCCCTCCCCTTCCACACACACACACACATACCCTCCCTCCCCCTTCCCCACTACCCTCCCTCCCCTTCCCCACTACCCTCCCTCCCCTCCACACTACCCTCCCTCCCCTCCACACCATTGATCTACACAACCTGTAAACCCTGTCTGAAAGGAGAAGCTGAAACATAGAGGAGGATGTCTGATTTAGTATATTTAAAGAGACAGCGTCACCTTGTTTAACAGGTCTCATCTTCACACCATGCTACAATGTGGTGGAACTCCATTTAGTTTAGTCTCCTTCCTCATTTCAACTCAATGACAGAGTTACTGCAGGCGGAGATGTGCCTGCCTGCCTGCCTGCCTGCCTGTCTGTCTGCCTGCCTGCTTGTCTGCCTGCCTGCCTGCCTGCCTGCCTGCCTGCCTGCCTGCCTGCCTGCCTGCCTGCCTGCCTGCCTGCCTGCCTGCCTGCCTGCCTGCCTGCCTGCCTGCCTGCCTGTCTGTCTGTCTGTCTGTCTGTCTGTCTGTCTGCCTGCCTGCCTGCCTGCCTGCCTGCCTGCCTGTCTGGCATTTGTCCAAGCAGTTAGATTTTCTTGGTCAAAGTACAGTTCTCATAAATCTATCATAAATGATTGGCTACTGTACTAAATGTAATTGGCTACTGTACTAAATGTAATTGGCTACTGTACTAAATGTAATTGGCTACTGTAAATACATGTAATTACACTCTGATAAGGGCACTGTAAATAAAACATATTATTATCTTACCCAGATAGAACATGTACTGTAAATACATGCAATTACACTCTGATAAGGGCACTGTAAATAAAACATATTATTATCTTACCCAGATAGAACATGTACTGTAAATACATGTAATGACACTCTGATATACACTGTAATAATAATATAATAATAATAAAACATATTATTATCTTACCCAGATAGAACATGTAG
>NW_025752556.1:0-12373 GCF_021184085.1 Oncorhynchus gorbuscha
ACAGACAGACAGACAGAGAGGATTTGAGTAGTGACTCATATGGAGGAGGGAAGGTTACAGACAGACAGACAGACAGACAGACAGACAGACAGACAGACAGACAGACAGAGAGGATTTGAGTAGTGACTCATATGGAGGAGGAAGGGAGATGCAGGATTAGTCTGGGATCTTCATATGATCAGTCTATCATGTTTCAGGTATGACCCAGATGCAGACAGTGTCAAGTAACAAACGTCTATTACTAGAACAGGGGGGCAGGCAAAATGTCAGGTCAAGGGTCAGGCAGAGGTCAGTAATCCTGATCAGAGTCCAAAATGTATAGAACGGCAGGTAGTCTCAGGGTCAAGGGTCAGGCAGAATGGTCTCAGGGTCAGGGGGCAGAATGGTCAAAACTGGTAAAACTAGAAAACAGGAACTAGACACAGACAGGAGCAGAGGGGAAAACCGCTGGTAGGCTTGAACAAAACGAACTGGCAACAGACAAACAGAGTACACAGGTATAAATACACTGGGATAATGTGGAAGATGGACGACACCTGAAGGGGTAGAGACAAGCACGAAAACAGGTGAAACAGAACAGGGTGTGACAGAACTTCCCCTGCAATGCAGGAAATGTAAAACTTGTTGTATATTTGAGGTGTAAAAGCTTCAGTTTATAATTTCCACTTTGAAATTAAAATGTTAAATGTATCGACCTTTACAAAAATGTCTATTTAGTTGTAATCTACGTAATAATTAACTTCCTGTTGCTGAAGGATTATCTTCCTGGTCATACATCTGTAGTTCTCAAATGGAACCAACCTGCATTTCACACGTACAAATACTTACTAACCTACTAACTCATCGCCCCATGATGAGCATTGGCCATATACAAATACACAACTTGCATTATTACTTTGAAGAAGAAAATACTGACTTTGTCTCCGTCTTCTCAAACTAACAAGACATGTTGCTTTTTTTCACAGATAGATTCTGGCATCCACCTTTGACTCTGGTTGCCAAAATGTTTTATGAATTATTCAAAGTTTATAAATCGCTTAGAGGCAAGAACCATATGGACCCTGTCATATCATGCCCAGGAATTCTGGGAACAAGACGAGCGTGAGCAAACAGGGTTCACCTCTGAAATACTTTCATTAACAGCTTAAATTCCTCCAAACTTCACTCCTTTGTCGTAGCTGCTCTCAGAACAGGATAGACATTCTGAGTTCTGTGATGATAGCTTTGGTAGATAGTGTCGTAGCCGTTCTCAGAACAGGAGTACATTCTGGAGTTCTGTGATGATAGCTTTGCAGATAGTGTCGTAGCTGTTCTCAGAACAGAGTGTAGACATTCTGAGTTCTGTGATGATAGCTTTGGTAGATAGTGTCGTAGCTGTTCTCAGAACAGGATAGACATTCTGAGTTCTGTGATGATAGCTTTTTTCCTTCAGTATGTCGCAGAGACCTGGAGAAAATTTGATTTGTTTTCGAATTTTTGTGATCTGGGTAATCTGAGGGCAATATGTCTCTCTAATAGGGTCATACATTGGGCAGGAGGTTAGGAAGTGCAGCTTAGTTTCCACCTCATTTTCTTCTCTTGAGAGCCATCTCTCTCTCTCTCTCAGTTTACCAAACTGGTGTAAATACGACTATGAGTTTCCGAATATGAATATTAGTGTCTTAGAAGGGGATGCTTGAATGTTAGGATCACATGGGCTCGTCAGACGTTCTAAGGACATGAACTAAGCTCACAGATGACACAAATGATGGGAAATATAAATGTAGATTTAATATCAATCACCTGTTCTCTTTTTCAACAAAAAAACTCTTCAGGAAGGAACTTGTGAAATAAGGTTGCAACCTCGCAGATAGAAAACTAGACACTCTTCATTAGTTACAGCAACCCAACAGTCCTGTGAAGTTACATCAACCCAACAGCCCTGTGAAGTTACATCAACCCAACAGCCCTGTGAAGTTACAGCAACCCAACAGCCCTGTGAAGTTACATCAACCCAACAGCCCTGTGAAGTTACAGCAACCCAACAGCCCTGTGAAGTTACAGCAACCCAACAGCCCTGGTTTACAACAACCCAACAGCCCTGTGGAGTTACAGCAACCCAACAGCCCTGTGGTTACATCAACCCAACAGCCCTGTGGTTACATCAACCCAACAGCCCTGTGGATTTACAGCAACCCAACAGCCCTATTGGTTTACAGCAACCCAACAGCCCTGTGGTTACAGCAACCCAACAGCCTGTGAAGTTACATCAACCCAACAGCCCTGTGGATTTACAGCAACCCAACAGCCCTGTGGTTACATCAACCCAACAGCCCTGGTTACATCAGCCCAACAGCCTATTGGATTTACATCAACCCAACAGCCCTGTGGTTTACATCAACCCAACAGCCCTGTGGATTTACATCAACCCAACAGCCCTGTGAAGTTACATCAGCCCAACAGCCCCTGTGGATTTACATCAACTTAACAGCCCTGTGAAGTTACATCAACCCAACAGCCCTGTGGATTTACATCAACCCAACAGCCCTGTGGAGTTACATCAACCCAACAGTGAAGTGTCAGTCCCCTCAGTGATGTGTCAGTCCCCTCAGTGATGTGTCAGTCCCCTCAGTGATGTGTCAGTCCCCCTCAGTGATGTGTCAGTCCCCTCAGTGATGTGTCAGTCCCCTCAGTGATGTGTCAGTCCCCTCAGTGATGTGTCAGTCCCCTCAGTGATGTGTCAGTCCCCTCAGTGATGTGTCAGTCCCCTCAGTGATGTGTCAGTCCCCTCAGTGATGTGTCAGTCCCTCTGGGTTTTTAGATCATCACTGAGGCAACAGTACAACACCGTATAATACCTTATTTTTGTTCTGTCTGCTAAAGTAATGTTGAAGTCTAGAGGATGAATGCTCCAGTAATGCTGAAGTAGAGGATGATTGTTGAAGTAGAGAGGAGGAATGTTGAAGTAGAGAGGATGAATGCTCCAGTAATGTTGAAGTATAGAGGATGAATGCTCCAGTTTATGTTGAAGTAGAGAGGATGAATGTTGAAGTAGAGGAGGAATGTTGAAGTAGAGAGGATGAATGCTCCAGTAATGTTGAAGTAGAGAGGATGAATGCTCCAGTAATGTTGAAGTAGAGAGGATGAATGCTCCAGTAATGTTGAAGTAGAGAGGATGAATGCTCCAGTAATGTTGAAGTAGAGAGGATGAATGCTCCAGTTTATGTTGAAGTAGAGAAAGGGAATGTTGAAGTAGAGAGGATGAATGCTCCAGTTTATGTTGAAGTAGAGAAAAGGAATGTTGAAGTAGAGAGGATGAATGCTCCAGTTTATGTTGAAGTAGAGAAAAGGAATGTTGAAGTAGAGAGGATGAATGCTCCAGTTTATGTTGAAGTAGAGGAGGAATGTTGAAGTAGAGAGGATGAATGCTCCAGTAATGTTGAAGTAGAGAGGATGAATGCTCAAATACTGTTATCTCCTATAGGTTCTCTGAGAGGAGTTATGTTCCCAGTGGTAACTATTTACTAAGCAGACAACATACTTAATGACCAGACTCGTCTCCTCCCAATTACCTAACATTCTAATTGTTCTAATCTCCCATTCTAAGCCGACTGACTGAATTCTAATTTGGAAACAAACTGTTCCAACTCACCCAGGCCCAATCAGACGAGTCATTACTGAGCCTAGTTATCCTCATATAAACCAACTATACATACACACACCTTCACACACACACACCGGTCTCATTCAGTGAACAGCTGTGGAGTGTGTTTATGATCCACAGGTGGTTCATTAAGCATCTATGGGGCTATAAAATAATATATCTGTTATGTTTCATCATCTCTCTAAACCGTTGGGAATCTCCTGATGGGGGGTGGATGTCAAATTTAAATGTAAAGATGGGATGTCAAATTTAAACCTGGCCTTTAGTTCTAAATGGCACTCTATTCCCTATATATCACACTACGTAGTGAATATGATGTAATTTGGGACGTACACCACCAGTAATTACAGGGGTCATAGCCATGTCCAGGCCCCGTCCTAGTCATTATTAGAATTCGTCAGGCATTCAGCTCATACAAAATGAATCACAACTAATGATTTTAAAGAGGTTGAGCGAAGCGTTAAGGGTTTACTCTGCCCGAAAATCTGTCCACGAAAATAAAAGTGAGGAATTTTGGAACAGAGGTCAATGAGAGAGTGTCGGTGGTCAACAAAAATGTTTGTTTTATTGCTAATTTGCTATGTGAGGCTAATTTGTGGAATATAGGATTTCATAATGGTTAGGTTATTTGCAAATGCACTGATATAAGTGAGACACGCATGGTATTTTCGTCAACTTTGAAAATGCTACTTTATATCAGAGTTGCCCACCGTATCTGGCCTCTCATTGTTTAGAATGGTCCCCACCTGATCTAGACATCTCCCGTATACCTTCCATCTTTGAGGAAATGTCTATTGTTAGAGTGGTCACTCGACTATCTTGTCAATATAATAGATCATCTTTGATTTTGATTTGAATATTAAAGGGATCATTTGGAATTTTACAGCAATGAGGCCCTGTATCTACTTCCCCAGAGTCAGAGCAACTTGTGGATACCATTATTTGTATGTCTCTGTGTCCAGTATGAAGTTAGAGGTAGTTTTGCGAGCCAATGCTAACAAGTGTTAGCACAAAGGTATCTGCTAGCATGCAAGAGAGATATAAACACCTGTAAAGGGAAATCAAGACTAAATAAAGATAAAAACAACTCTCTCACCTTCCCTGCACCTTGATGTCAGAGATGGCGTAGAAGTATCGGGACAAGTTGTTTTCATCTACCATGGTGGACCAGGTGGCGGTTTCAGCAGCATTATCCTCAGGTCGTCACAGTGAAGAAGTCCCGTAGGTTCCTGGTGGTGTCCAGTTGACCGTAGAGCGACGCCATGTTTGTATGCAGCCCGGCGAACAGCGCAAACCGGTCCTTGATCTCAGCGGACTGTTTTATCGTACTTCCACACGTAGCCACGGAGAGTCCTCGGTGCAGATGATGTCGAGGAGGTTCGCTGGGTCAGCTCGTTGACCGTCTTGGGATCCCATGGTAAATGCGTCAGGAGCGGTCGGTGGCGTAAAACTGAAGTAAGGGTCCAGGTTTTACCGTAGTCTAGCGATTTCTCCAGAAGCATCTGCTCAGGGCGGCGGACTCGAAGGTGAGGACGATGTCGTCGTCAGCTCGATAGTTTTGTTCCAGGACAGCGTGTTGACCTCAGGGGTTTGGGGTACTTCTTCCAGGAACTGGACTGCCAGAAGGTTGTTGGGTTGCGGCCCTCGAAATCGAACATGAGCTCCGAAGGGTGGGCTAGTTCATCTGTGGAGCGCGTCACACTCGTTGTTGCACATGTAAGGGTTTTCCTGTGGGGGGGGGATAGAGGCAGAGGCACAGGTTGAAACCTTAGACATTACCCGGTATCAACATGTCTGCAATCTATTCTGGACTGACAGGAACTCACTCATTTAGGGACTCATTCACACACACTTTAATCATCAAACATCTGTACAGTGATGCTGCTGGTGGAGGGTGGAACTACACCATATTTCAACCCTGCTCCTTACACAGTAAAATACTGTCTGTATTCAATCCACCACTGTCCTCTACTGGGTAATATACTGTCCTGTATTCAATCCACCACTGTCCTCTATTTAGTAATATACTGTCCTGTATTCAATCCACCACTGTCCTCTAGTAATTAGTATTAATCCACCACTGTCCTCTACTGTAATATCCTGTATTCAATCCACCACTGTCCTCTATTTAGTAATATACTGTCCTGTATTCAATCCACCACTGTCCTCTACTGGGTAATATACTGTCCTGTATTCCAATCCACCACTGTCCTCTAATAGTAATATACTGTCCTGTATTCAATCCACCACTGTCCTTTAAATAGTAATATACTGTCCTGTATTCAATCCACCACTCTGGTAGGTCTCTAGTCGACTCTACCACCCAAATTGCCTGTGGATTTATATTCCTGCTGATCCTCTAGTGTAGATGGGAGAAAGATCCTCAATGACTGTCTCTTATGAAACACTGCTGAGAAATATACATATATTTGCCTGCTCAACCGAGGCCCAGCACGACTGTGTGTGTGTGTGTGTGTGTGTGTGTGTGTGTGTGTGTGTGTGTGTGTGTGTGTGTGTGTGTGTGTGTGTGTGTGTGTGTGTGTGTGTGTGTGTGTGTGTGTGTGTGTGTGTGTGTGTGTGTGTGTGTGTGTGTGTGTGTGTGTGTGTGTGTGTGTGTGTGTGTGTGTGTGTGTAATGTGTGTGTATGTGTATGTGTGTGTGTATGTGTGTGTGTATGCGTGCTACCTGTGTGTGTGTGTGTGCGTGTGTGTATGTATATGTGTGTGTGTGTGTGTGTGTGTGTGTGTGTGTGTGTGTGTGTGTGTGTGTGCATGAAAGAGTGTTTAAAACACACTCATATTGACATTCATCACCTCTACTCTATACAACATTGAGGCCAGCTGCAGATGAGATTTTTGATCAGCTATAAACGTCTAGCAAAGCCTGTCATCATTTCAAAATGTTAATGTTGGCTATTTAAAAAAAATGTTAACAGTATTTCCCGTTCTTCTTGTGGCAGTATGATTATGAAGTTATGATAAATCCCAACACATTTCAAACCATACTTCATGTTTGACAAGAGGCATGTTCACTCGTCAGACAGGACACTGATAAACGCTGCACTAATATTGGACTCTTCGAGCACAAATACGAGTCTGACTGCCTGTTCATTCACAATGTAGGACTCGCATCTTGTATTTCAAATGGCTGTGTTTGGACTTGAGTCCATTTGATGCTTGCAAGATGAGAGGCAAGATTCTACTGAATAGGGGAGCCTATCTAGCCAGTCGTTAGTGTTTATGTATCGGCTTGCAGGCCTCCTTTGGTGAACATCCACAAGCAACATAATGCTCAGACCTCTTTGCTCTACTGAGTGTTAGATAAGGATAAGGACTTGTCACGGCTGAACATTTCTGAGGTAATGCGGGTTGACAGGGCTGGCTGACTGAGAGTAAGTGGTTTTGTTTCCATGACTACCACCTAATAGGTGTCGGGTGATACAATTCTTAATCAAATCAAATGTATTTATGAAGCCCGTCTTACATCAGCTGATATCTCAATGTGCTGTACAGAAACCCAGCCTAAATCCCCAAACAGCAAGCAATGCAGGTGTAAAAGCACGGTGGCTTGGAAAAACTCCCTAGAAAGGCCAGAACCTAGGAAGAAACCTAGAGAGGATCCAGGCTATGAAGCGTGGCCAGTCCTCTTCTGGCTGTGCCGGGTGGAGATTATAACAGAACATGGCCAAGATGTTCAAATGTTCATAGATTACCAGCAGGGTCAAATAATAATAATCACATTGGTTTGTCGAGGGTGCAACAGGTCAGCACCTCAGGAGTAAATGTCAGTTGGTTTTCACAGCCGATCATTCAGAGTATCTCTTATTCTTACGAGAGAGAGTTACAGTATGTTGAGACATGAGGGAGCGATGGAAGGAAGGGACTGGTGGCAGGAGAAGAAAGAGAGATAATAGAAAACAAGTTATGTTGAACCAGGGGGGTAGAGACAGTCACAGGAGGGAGGGAATGTGACAGAGAGTAGATATATGAGAGACAGTCAGAGGAGGGAGGGAATGTGACAGAGAGTGGATATATGAGAGACAGTCAGGGACAGTAATAGGTAGGTAGTTGTTGAACCGGGTCCGAACTCATTGGTGAGACCCGGGTCCGAACTCATTGGTGAGACCCGGGTCCGAACTCATTGGTGAGACCCGGGTCCGAACTCATTGGTAAGACCCGGGTCCGAGCTCATTGGTGAGACCCGGGTCCGAACTCATTGGTGAGACCCGGGTCCGAGCTCATTGGTGAGACCCGGGTCCGAGCTCATTGGTGAGACCCGGGTCCGAACTCATTGGTGAGACCCGGGTCCATGCAGATTCACGGGCTATATGACGTTCAGAATGAGATTGTAGAGGTAACCGATTAATTAGCGACTGTTGTAAAATCGATATTCTGATATTCTTTGAGTTACTTTGGGAAATAGAAACTCAATTAAACTAATTTTCCCATGGTGCGCCAGGTTAATGAGTAAATAATTGCCTGATTCATTTACTCACGCAATTAGAAACCTTTAATCATTCGATGAGCAACAGCCGTCACATTAACTAATACAACGTCACGACAACAGGGAGTACACAGTGGCAGAATACCTGACCACTGTGACTGACCCAAACTTAAGGAAAGCTTTGACTATGTACAGACTCAGGGAGCATAGCCTTGCTATTGAGCTGGTTCTCAAGAGAAGACAGGCTATGTGTACACTGCCCACAAAATGAGGTGGAAACTGAGCTGCCAAATGTATGACCAAATTAGAGACAGAAATTTCCCTCAGATTACACAGATACAAAAATAATAAAAAATCAAACCCAATTTTGATAAACTCACATATTTACTGGGTGAAATACCACAGTGTGACATCACAGCAGCAATATTCGTGACCTGTTGCCACAAAAAAAAGGCAACCAGTAAAGAACAAACAACATTCTAAATACAACGTTTATGCTTATTTATTTATTTTGTGTACTTTAACCATGTGTACATTGTTACAACACTGTGTATATACATCTATCATTTGTTTACTGTTCATTTCTGTTTCTTTATATCAGTTTCTATATCCAGTTCACTTGCTTTGGCTTCAATGTTAACATATGTTTCCCATGCCAATAAAGACCTTTAAATGTAATTGAATTGGAGAGACAGCTGTCCCATTTTGTGAGTGAGTGAGTGAGTGAGTGAGTGAGTGAGTGAGTGAGTGAGTGAGTGAGTGAGTGAGTGAGTGAGTGAGTGAGTGAGTGAGTGAGTGAGTGAGTGAGTGAGTGAGTGAGTGAGTGGGAGTGAGTGAGTGAGTGAGTGAGTGAGTGAGTGAGTGAGTGAGTGAGTGAGTGAGTGAGTGAGTGAGTGAGTGAGTGAGTGAGTGAGTGAGTGAGTGAGTGAGTGAGTGAGTGAGTGAGAGACAGACAGACAGACAGACAGACAGACAGACAGACAGACAGACAGACAGACAGACAGACAGACAGACAGACAGACAGACAGACAGACAGACAGACAGACAGACAGACAGACAGACAGACAGACAGACAGACAGACAGACAGACAGACAGACAGACAGACAGACAGACAGACAGACAGACAGACAGACAGACAGACAGACAGACAGACAGACAGACAGACAGACAGACAGACAGACAGACAGACAGACAGACAGACAGACAGACAGACAGACAGACAGACAGACAGACAGACAGACAGACAGACCCAGGAAGGTTTCCATCTTGACATCAGTCATTTCCACAAATTGCTTGTTGCCGGCTTCATTAGAGAACGCTGAGGGAATATCACCAGATGACCAATGACATGGCAACAAATTATAGCAGTATTATCTAGAACACAAATGACATGCGACACGACAACAGATTAGTGCTCGGTGGTCTTTTCTTTTTAGGTTTATGGCTGGCGTAAGTACAGACTTTAACCCTGGCACAATGACATTTGTCAGCCCTAAACTAAACACTCAAACCTGCGTGTCTTGTGTGAGTGTGTGTACGTGTTTGTGTCTGTGCGCGCATGTCTGTGTGTGTGTGTGTGTGTGTAGACTCCAGTTGACGTGATTCCTGACAGACAGGGGATGTGGTCGAGAGATAAACTCACTGGCCAATGACAGGCCAGCGTGATGGACGGATGAAGGCATTTCAACCAACCAGATCACAGATTGAATGCAACTCACCACCCCAATATCTAACCTGACCTAATATCTCTCCTCTTACTCTCTCACACACTCAAACACACACACACACAAACACTCCATCTTGATTAAATTAGCCATCTCTATTTGTCCAGTATGACAACAGCTTATGATTAATATCAGAAGCATCTTTTGATCAGCAAAATAAAATCCTGTAACTAAAGGAAGGGGTTAAGGAAGGCTTTCGTTGGGCCTTAAATGTGTTAAATGAAAATGAATTATATTGGTCACATGCTTGGTAAACAACAGGTGTAGACTGTGAAATGCTTACTTAAGGGTCCTTTTTCAACAATGCAGAGAGACAGAGAGAGAGAGAGACAGAGAGAGAGAGAGACAGAGAGAGACACAGAGAGAGAGACAGAGAGAGAGAGAGACAGAGAGAGAGAGAGACAGAGAGAGACAGAGAGAGAGAGAGAGAGAGACAGAGAGAGACAGAGAGAGAGAGACAGAGAGAGAGAGACAGAGAGAGAGAGAGACAGAGAGAGAGAGACAGAGAGAGAGAGAGAGACAGAGAGACAGAGAGACAGAGAGAGAGAGAGAGAGAGAGAGAGAGAGAGAGAGAGAGAGAGAGAAAATAAAAACTGAAATTGAGTGACAAAGAATACGAGGGAATAACGAGAAAAATCAGGAAATATAGAGTGAATAACGAGTAAAATCAGGAAATATAGAGTGAATAACGAGTAAAATCAGGAAATATAGAGTGAATAACGAGTAAAATCAGGAAATATAGAGTGAATAACTAGTAAAAACAGGAAATACAGAGTGAATAACGAGTAAAAACAGGAAATACAGAGTGAATAACGAGTAAAAACAGGAAATACAGAGTGAATAACGAGTAAAAACAGGAAATACAGAGTGAATAACGAGTAAAATCAGGAAATACAGAGTGAATAACGAGTAAAAACAGGAAATATAGAGTGAATAACGAGTAAAAACAGGAAATACAGAGTGAATAACGAGTAAAAACAGGAAATACAGAGTGAATAACGAGTAAAAACAGGAAATACAGAGTGAATAACGAGTAAAAACAGGAAATACAGAGTGAATAACGAGTAAAAACAGGAAATACAGAGTGAATAACGAGTAAAAACAGGAAATATAGAGTGAATAACGAGTAAAAACAGGAAATACAGAGTGAATAACGAGTAAAAACAGGAAATACGGAGTGAATAACGATAACGAGTAAAATGTAACTGCGGTCGTCTGTTGTAAGAAGAGAGTCGGACCGAAATGCAGCGTGTAAGTTACTCATGACTATAATGAAAGAATCGCGGTACATGAAATAACTGAATACTGAATACAAAAACAACAGAACGGAACGTGAAACTAATTACAGCCTATCTGGTGACTACAACACAGAGACAGGAACAGACACCCACCAAATACAAAGCGAACTCAGGCTGCCTAAATACGGTTCCCAATCAGAGACAACGATAAGCAGCTGACTAATTGAGAATCGCCTCAGGCAGCCAAGCCTATACCACACCCCTAATCAACCGCGATCCCAAATAATACAAACCCCAATACGAAACACAACATATAAACCCATGTCACACCCTGGCCTACCCAAACATATAACAAAATCACAAAATACAATGACCAAGGCGTGACATAAAAACAGGAAAGTGCCGAGGAAGGAATCCTCAGGACCTTTTCAAACGACCGAAATTGACAGCTGTTTCTAGTTTCTAGTAAATAATAATATGATGAATAATAATTATAATAATATGATGAATAATAACTATAATAATATGATGAATAATAATTATAATAATATGATGAATAATGAGCTTGTTTCTGAGCTTGGTGATGAGCTTGGTGATGAGCTTGTTCCTGAGCTTGGTGATGAGCTTGTTTCTGAGCCTGTTTCTGAGCCTTTTGATGCGCTTGTTTCTGAGCTTGGTGATGAGCTTGTTCCTGAGCTTGGTGATGAGCTTGTTTCTGAGCTTGGGGAGGAGCTTGTTCCTGAGCGTGGTGAGGAGCTTGTCCCTGAGCTCGGTGATGAGCTTGTTCAAGAGCTCGGTGATGAGCTTGTTCAAGAGCTTGGTGATGAGCTTGGTGATGAGCTTGGTGATGAGCTTGGTCCTGAGCTTGCTTGGTGATGAGCTTGTTCCAGAGCTTGGTGATGAGCTTGGTGATGAGCTTGGTGATGAGCTTGGTCCTGAGCTTGGTCCTGAGCTTGCTTGGTGATGAGCTTGTTCCAGAGCTTGGTGATGAGCTTGGTGATGAGCTTGGTGATGATCTTGGTCCTGAGCTTGGTGATGAGCTTGGAGGGTTCTATGGTGTTAAATGTTGAACTGTAGTCTATGAACAGCATTCTTCCATAAGTATTCCCTTTGTGGCTGAGGGCAGTGGCTGAGAGCAGGGTGTCTGGGATGATGGTGTTGATGTGAGCCATGACCAGCCTTTCCAAGCATTTCATGGCTATGGGAAACAGGAAAGGGCCTTCCCCAAACTGTTGCCACAAAGTTGAAAGCACAACATTTGCCGAGACTATAATGTTATGCTGTAGCGTTAATATTTCCCTTCACTGGAACTAAGGGACGTCGT
>NW_025752557.1:0-12371 GCF_021184085.1 Oncorhynchus gorbuscha
AGTAGTGTTCAGTTGGTATAAAATAGTGTGATAAGAAATGATCAACATCTTATGAAAACAATATGGAGAAAGAAATATCAAAAGAAGTGTTACATTTACTTTGTAATTACAATTTTTCCCCTCATAGAGAACGATGTCCTTGTTGTGCGCACACACACCCACAGAGAGTTAGTCATTGTTTCCCTGAGTCATCAGACCCTGGTGAAGGTTTCTTTGCATCTTGAGCAGTCTGTGTTGTATCCTTGCCGGACTCCTCTATAACAATCTCGAAGGCCGCCTCTTCTTCTCCCCTCTTCACTTTCTCCCCTTTCGCTGCAAGGATTTCCTCAATGTTCCTGTCGGAAAAATAACCAACATGAATAATAAAAAAGAATGATTCAGGAATAATACTCATCTTAAGGAGGCTACACACTTCATGCAAACAGAGCAAAGGAGCATCGTATATAGTTTGTTCTAAATCTCAAATACCTTGAACTGTGTGAGAAAATGATGCTGCGTTTGCGTGAAGTGTGTAGGGCCCTTTAGTCCACACAAACCTTACAACCTATTAATACAGGATTCACTTATGATTCACTATGACTGCAGTTCCATTTCTCTTCTGTGCATATCACTATCAATAGGGATAATACTTATCCTTGTAACACAGTCGTGGCCAAAGGTTTTGAGAATGACACAAATATTCATTTCCACAAAGTTTGCTGCTTCAGTGTCTTTAGATATTTTTGTCAGATGTTACTATGGAATACTGAAGTATAATTACAAGCATTTCGCAAGTGTCAAATACTTTTGACAATTGCATGAAGTTGATGCAATGAGTCAATATTTGCAGTGTTAACCCTTCTTTTTCAAGACCTCTGCAATCCACCCTGGCATACTGTCAATTAACTTCTGGGCCACATCCTGACTGTTGTAGCCCATTCTTGCATAATCAATGCTCAGAGTTTGTCAGAATGTGTTTCTTTGTTTGTCCACCGCCTCTTGAGGATTGACCACAAGTTCTAAATGGGATTAAAGTATGGGGAGTTTCCTGGCCATGGACCCAAAAATATCGATGTTTGTTCCCCCGAGCCACTTAGTTATCACTTTTGCCTTATGGCAAGGCCCTCCATTATGCTGGAAAAGGCATTGGTCGTCAGCAAACTGTTCCTAGATGGTGGGAGAAGTTGCTCTCGGAGGATGTGTTGGTACCATTCTTTATTTATGGCTGTGCTCTTAGGCAAAATTGTGAGTGAGCCCACTCCCTTGGCTGAGAAGCAACCCCACACATGAATGGTCTCAGGATGCTTTAATGTTAGCATGACACAGGACTGATGGTAGCGCCCACCTTGTCTTCTCCCGGACAAGCTTTTTTCCGTATTCCCCAAACAATCGGAAAGGGATTGATCAGAGGAAATGACTTTCTGTTCTCAGCAGTCCACTTGCACGCACACCTGCCTGCTGCCATTCCTGAGCAAGCTCTGTACTGGTGGTGCCCCGATCCCACAGCTGAATCTACTTTAGGAGACGGTCCAGGGGCTTGCTGGACTTTCTCTGGGGGCCCTGAAGCCTTCTTCACAACAATTGAACTGCTCTCCTTGAAGTTCTTAATGATCCAATAAATGGTTGATCTTACTGGCAACAATATCCTTGCCTGTGAAGCCCTTTTTGTGCAAAGCAATGATGACAGCACGTGTTTCCTTGCAGGTAACCATGGTCAACAAAGGAAGAACAATTTTTATTTTTTATTTATTTCACCTTTATTTAACCAGGTAGGCTAGTTGAGAACAAGTTCTCATTTGCAACTGCGACCTGGCAAAATAAAGCACAGCAGTGTGAACAGACAACACAGAGTTACACATGGAGTAAACAATTCACAAGTCAATAACACAGTAGAAAAAATGGGCAGTCTATATACAAAAGGCATGAGGAGGTAGGAGAATAATACAATTTGCAGATTAACACTGGAGTGATAAATGATCAGATGGTCATGTACAGGTAGAGATATTGGTGTGCAAAAGAGCAGAAAGTAAATAAATAAAAAACAGTATAAAAACAGTATGGGAATGAGGTAGGTGAAAATGGGTGGGCTATTTACCAATAGACTATGTACAGCTGCAGCGATCGGTTAGCTGCTCAGATAGCTGATGTTTGAAGTTGGTGAGGGAGATAAAAGTCTCCAACTTCAGCGATTTTGCAGTTCGTTCCAGTCACAGGCAGCAGAGTACTGGAACGAAAGGTGGCCAAATGAGGTGTTGGCTTTAGGGATGATCAGTGAGATACACCTGCTGGAGCGCGTGCTACGGATGGGTGTTGCCATCGTGACCAGTGAACTGAGATAAGGCGGAGCTTTACCTAGCATGGACTTGTAGATGACCTGAGCCAGTGGGTCTGGCGACGAATATGAAGTGATGATTCCAAGCACTACCCTCCTTTTGAAGCTTCCAGTCTGTTATTCAAACTCAATCAGCACGACAGAGTGATCGCCAGCCTTGTCCCTCGTCAACACTCCCACCCGTGTTAACGCAGAATCACTGACATGTCAACTGGTCCTTTTGTGGCAGGGCTGAAATGCAGTGGAAATGTTTTGGGATTCAGTTCATTTGCATGGCAAAGAGGGACTTTGCAATTAATTGCAACTCATCTGATCACTATTCATAACATTCTGGAGTATATGCAAATTGCCATCATACAAACTGAGGCAGCAGACTTTGTGAAAAATAATATGTGTCATTCTCAAAACCTTTGGCCACAACTGTAGAATGCATGCATGTAAAATGTTCAGACCTATATTAACTTGGCTACCAACCTCTTTCCCTTCAGATCAGAGAACCAACCCAAGTTGTCAGCAATAATGTGGTGTTTTTCACATCCTGGGCAGGTCACTAGGACAACACCTTTATGATAGGCTACCTTGGATATCCTCTTCGTTGACCTGGTTGAGCACACCTGCATACAGATCATTTACAGTCAAATAATGATACAGTTCATTAGAAGAGTCTGGGTGAATCTGAACTTTATAAAACTATCCATTTAATCGTATTCATTATTATCTAAAAGGCAAAACTGATCTTTCCAGTTTGCTGCAGCAAGAGACAGAAACAAGCTGCAAATAAACACTCAACCTGGACAGTTTGATCTCAATCTCTTCATTCAAAGACTCAATCATGGACACTCTTACTGACAGTTGTGGCTGCTTTGCGTGATGTATTGTTATTGCGATGTGTGTTTTGTCCTATATTTATATATATATATATTGTAATGACACAGGCAGGGAGCAGGTCTCGAACAATTTGACCTTCTAACCCGAAGTCCAGCACGCTATCGTCCAGCACGCTCGTGCGGCAGAGTCGATTTCCGCGCTTAAAAACCCAGGGTCGTTACAATATATATTAATACATAAATAAATATAGGACAAAACCCACATCACAACGACAATACATGTACATTTTCATATATTTTATCCCAGCAGAAGGTATTTTGCCTTTTGGTAGGCTGTCATTGTAAATAAGAATGTGTTCTTACCTGAATTGCCTAGTTAAATAAAAATAAATACAAAATAAAAATCCATCACACTCCTACTCTGAGATGTTTTGTGGATACGGGCCCTGAGTACCAGTGTTTTGATCACCACCTTTTACTTTGTTGTTGGGAAGGGCCTGTAAGCATGTCGCTTTTACACCAGTTGTCAACCAAATCTTGATTGCCAAATCATGCTACGACTGTCACTGTAGAAACATGATGTAAAAAATAACTTCCATTTAAAATCTCATCCTTTACCTTGCATGTGTAAACCAAGTGGTCATGCGTTCCCCAATATAATCGCTGCAGACGTGTGTTGTGGTAGAGAATTTATGTAGAGGTACGTCTCTTAGATACTGCCTGAAAGCAACTGACAAAATCGGACCACTGCTGTGTCTTGACTGTGAAGAGGACCATTGACTGGTCCCTGATGCAAGCGGTTGTACGTGCAGTAGTCTTGTCCTTGATATAACTGAGTCCATGATCTCGACAAAGTATAACTTGTATGCCAAAATATACGATTCGTAACTTGGATTGTATTCTGTTGAAACATTGAGGAAAATTGTTACGAAAATATTTTAAATTCGGTACCGTTAAGCGTGTTGTCCTCAACGTGATTGACGCGTAAGAAAAGGGTTGATTGGTTTCGAATAGAAGCCAATCGTTTGTTTCCATTTTAGTGACGGAACTCGCGATACACCAATGAGAAACCACCATTTTAAGAAGGCGGGTCTATTGATCCGCACGTGAACCAATTAAATAATCGCAAACATTACCGCTTTAGTTTAGCTTGCGACATTTGAATGTTTATATGTATTGGTAGCAGAGTATAAATAAAAATGAGCGACGAAGCTGTATTTGAAACAATTGAAGAGGTCAATAAGCATATCTCACACGTGGAAGAGTCAACCTGTGTGAAATATATTTCTTACCGTGTGACCAATGACCAAGGTAAACTAGCTCTCGACGTTAGCCAAAGAGTGTGCTGCCTGTAGGAAACGTGCATTGATCAAGCTGCAGAATGCGCAAACAATCACCAGAGTAACATGGCTATCTTTCAGCAGTTCCATACTACTTAGCTACCTACATTGATTGATTAATAATCTTATGTAGTGATGTAACCTCCACAAACTACTGGTGTATTCATTAGTCGGATTCGATTGCAAACGTTTGTGTTGCATTTTGCAACGGAACAGTTTACTCAACATAAAACGCTTTGCAACGAAAACGTAGTTTTCTATTGGACACATTCAGGTAAGTCCCTCCCCGTTTTAGTTCCTAGAAAGTAAACGGCTTCCGTTGACAAAACGTTTTGCAACAGAAAATGTTTTGCTGCAAATCAGACTAAGGAATAAACCTCTGGACTCATGGCTCTTTCAATGTGTTTTTATTTTTATTTAACCAGGTAGGCTAGTTGAGAACAGGTTCTCATTTGCAACTGCGACCTGGCCAAGATAAAGCATAGCAGTGTGAACAGACAACACAGAGTTACACATGGAGTAAACAATTAACAAGTCAATAACACAGTAGAGAAAAAAGGGGAGTCTATATACAATGTGTGCAAAAGGCATGAGGTAGGCAAATAATTACAATATTGCAGATTAACACTGGAGTGATAAATGATCAGATGATCATGTACAGGTAGAGATATTGGTGTGCAAAAGAGCAAATAAATAAAAATGGGATGAGGTAGGTGAAAATGGGTGGGCTATTTACCAATAGATTATGTACAGCTGCAGTGATCGGTTAGCTGCTCAGATAGCTGATGTTTGAAGTTGGTGAGGGAGATAAAAGTCTCCAACTTCAGCGATTTTTGCAATTCGTTCCAGTCACAGGCAGCAGAGTACTGGAACGAAAGGCGGCCGAATGAGGTGTTGGCTTTAGGGATGATCAATGAGATACACCTGCTGGAGCGCGTGCTACGGATGGGTGTTGCCATCGTGACCAGTGAGCTGAGATAAGGCGGAGCTTTGCCTAGCATGGCCTTGTAGATGACCTGGAGCCAGTGGGTCTGGCGACGAATATGTAGCGAGGACCAGCCGACTAGAGCATACAAGTCGCAGTGGTGGGTAGTATAAGGTGCTTTAGTGACAAAACGGATGGCACTGTGATAAACTGCATCCAGTTTGCTGAGAAGAGTGTTGGAAGCAATTTTGTAGATGACATCGTCGAAGTCGAGGATCGGTAGGATAGTCAGTTTTACTAGGGTAAGCTTGGCAGCGTGAGTGAAGGAGGCTTTGTTGCGGAATAGAAAGCTGACTCTTGATTTGATTTTCGATTGGAGATCTTTGATATGGATCTGGAAGGAGAGTTTGCAGTCTAGCCAGACACCTAGGTACTTATAGGTGTCCACATATTCAAGGTCGGAACCATTCAGTGTGGTGATGCTAGTCGGGCAAGCGGGTGCAGGCAGCGATCGGTTGAAAAGCATGCATTTGGTTTTACTAGCGTTTAAGAGCAGTTGGAGGCCACGGAAGGAGTGTTGTATGGCATTGAAGCTCGATTGGAGGTTAGATAGCACAGTGTCCAATGACGGGCCGAAAGTGTATAGAATGGTGTCGTCTGCGTAGAGGTGGATCAGGGAATCGCCCGCAGCAAGAGCAACATCATTGATATACACAGAGAAAAGAGTCGGCCCGAGAATTGCACCCTGTGGCACCCCCATAGAGACTGCCAGAGGACCGGACAACATGCCCTCCGATTTGACACACTGAACTCTGTCTGCAAAGTAATTGGTGAACCAGGCAAGGCAGTCATCCGAAAATCCGAGGCTACTGAGTCTGCCGATAAGAATATGGTGATTGACAGAGTCGAAAGCCTTGGCAAGGTCGATGAAGACGGCTGCACAGTACTGTCTTTTATCGATGGCGGTTATGATGTCGTTTAGTACCTTGAGTGTGGCTGAGGTGCACCCGTGACCGGCCCGGAAACCAGATTGCATAGCGGAGAAGGTACGGTGGGATTCGAGATGGTCAGTGACCTGTTTGTTGACCTTAGATAGGCAGGGCAGAATGGATATAGGTCTGTAACAGTTTGGGTCCAGGGTGTCTCCCCCTTTGAAGAGGGGGATGACTGCGGCAGCTTTCCAATCCTTGGGGATCTCAGACGATATGAAAGAGAGGTTGAACAGGCTGGTAATAGGGGTTGTGACAATGGCGGCGGATAGTTTCAGAAATAGAGGGTCCAGATTCTCAAGCCCAGCTGATTTATACGGGTCCAGGTTTTGCAGCTCTTTCAGAACATCTGCTATCTGGATTTGGGTAAAGGAGAACCTGGAGAGGCTTGGGCGAGGAGCTGCGGGGGGGCCGGAGCTGTTGGCCGAGGTAGGAGTAGCCAGGCGGAAGGCATGGCCAGTCGTTGAGAAATGCTTGTTGAAGTTTTCGATAATCATGGATTTGTCGGTGGTGACCGTGTTCCCTAGCCTCAGTGCAGTGGGCAGCTGGGAGGTGGTGCTCTTGTTCTCCATGGACTTCACAGTGTCCCAGAACTTTTGGAGTTGGAGCTACAGGATGCAAACTTCTGCCTGAAGAAGCTGGCCTTAGCTTTCCTGACTGACTGCGTGTATTGGTTCCTGACTTCCCTGAATAGTTGCATATCGCGGGGACTGTTCGATGCTATTGCAGTCCGCCACAGGATGTTTTTGTGCTGGTCGAGGGCAGTCAGGTCTGGAGTGAACCAAGGGCTGTATCTGTTCTTAGTTCTGCATTTTTTGAACGGAGCATGCTTATCTAATATGGTGAGGAAGTTACTCTTAAAGAATGACCAGGCATCCTCAACTGACGGGATGAGGTCAATGTCCTTCCAGGATACCCGGGCCAGGTCGATTAGAAAGGCCTGCTCACAGAAGTGTTTTAGGGAGCGTTTGACAGTGATGAGGGGTGGTCGTTTGACTGCGGCACAGTAGCGGATACAGGAAATGAGGCAGTGGTCGCTGAGATCCTGGTTGAAGACAGCGGAGGTGTATTTGGAGGGCCAGTTGGTCAGGATGACGTCTATGAGGGGTGCCCTTGCTTACAGAGTTAGGGTTGTACCTGGTGGGTTCCTTGATGATTTGTGTGAGATTGAGGGCATCTAGCTTAGTTTGTAGGACTGCTGGGGTGTTAAGCATATCCCAGTTTAGGTCACCTAACAGAACAAACTCAGAAGCTAGATGGGGGGCAATCAATTCACAAATGGTGTCCAGGGCACAGCTGGGAGCTGAGGGGGGTCGGTAGCAGGCGGCAACAGTGAGAGACTTATTTCTGGAGAGAGTAATTTTCAGAATTAGTAGTTCGAACTGTTTGGGTATGGACCTGGAAAGTATGACATTACTTTGCAGGCTATCTCTGCAGTAGACTGCGACTCCTCCCCCTTTGGCAGTTCTATCTTGACGGAAGATGTTATAGTTGTTCTGCTAAACAGGGTGGAAACCACAGGACCGGTTATACTGGGAATGGAAGTACGGCAAGGGTACTCCCTGTATCCCCTTTGACAGAGTACCCTTCATGTTCATCGGACACAAACTGATGGGATGCCACAGGGGCCGGGCAAAGTGTGGATTCAAGAAGAGGCAGGAACTTGAGGATCAAAGGGTGCTACTATCTATGATATTCTGAAATGGTTCAAGTGTTCCATGTAAGCTACAGATTGTTACACCAGATAATGTGATGAACAAAATATTTTTGCTATCCATTACTGGGAGTTACAGGTTAGATACCGTTTGGTGTAGCACAGAGAATTTTCCACCAACCTTATTGGCAATGCTGTCTAGGTCCTTAATTTGGTTAGATCACAATTTCAGGTGTGACAAGCTGTAGCTAGGATGTATTTTGCATCTAGACCTGAAACGAATTCATTAGGGCACTATGGAAAAGCATTAAAAAGCATTGTGCAACTGAAAATGTAAAGGAGCTTTTCTTATTGGAGTAAAGGTTGTCCCACCCTATTTAATTACATTTTCTTCCATATGGTGCCTAATGAATACGAACCTGGTTCCATCAATGCTTCTAGGTAGTCGAGGTTCACAACCAATCTCAACAATTCCATTCTTACCTACCACTCATTTTCTCAAATCCTCAAAAAGTTCTACAGCTGCACCATTGAGAGCATCCTGACTGGGTGCATCACAGCTTGGTATGGCATCAGCTTTGTATCCGACCACAAGGCGCTACAGAGGGTAGTGCGTACGGCCCAGTACATCACTGGAGCAGTGCTACCTGCCATCCAGGACCTCTACCAGGCAGTGTCAGAAGAAGCCCCTAAAAATGATCGGACTCCAGCCATAGACTGTTCTCTCTGCTACAGCACGGCAAGCGGTTACCGATGCAACAAGTCTTTAACCAACAGGACCCTGAACCGCATCTACCCCAAGCCTTAAGACTGCTAAATAGTTAATCAAATAGCTACCCGGACTATCTGCATTGACCCTTTGACTCCTTACTTACGCTGATGCTACTGTTTATCTATCCTGTTGGCTAGTCACTTTACCTCTACCTATATGTACATATCTACCTCAATAACCTTGCACATCGACACAGGTACACCGTGTATATAGCAAAGTTATTGTTACTCATTGTGAATTCATTCCTTATTGTTTCTGTTATTTTACTTTGTTGGGAAGGACCTGTAAGCATGTTGCTGTTGGTTTACATGTGACAATTAACATTTTATTTAGATATTTCAGGAAACAGATGGCAAGGAAAAAATAAACCTGTTGCTGAAAACCAAGAAAGTAGCATGCCCTGCTGTGTTCACAATCAGCCGCATTGTGAAGTTCCCTGGATTCAAGGTACGGGTGAAACTGTGTTTATGTTTATATATGTTTATTATGTAACTCCAGTGACCGTGCACCACAGTCAACATTAGAATGCACATCAGACTAATATACATAATTATATCTGTGTGTGTGTGCGCTCGCTCCATACTGCATCAGTTGGAGAAGGACACATCACGGTTGAGGAGGGTCATGTCTATTTCCATCAAACAAGCTCTCCAGACAGACCCAGCCTCAGTGCAGTGGAAGATACAGTATTTCCTCAAAATACCCAGTGTCACTGACCACAAGGGCCATCCTATTGGAAAGGTATTACTATGTTATTACTATACTATGACCATGGGATCTATTGCATTGGACTCTGTTTAGGCTACACAACTAGTGTCTGTATGTCTGTTCGGTACACAGATCTAATAAATCCTTGAGCTCTTGAAATTCCCTGTGGAATAAATGTATCTGACCCTGTAACAGTGGTTAGGGGTATTTTCTCTTCAAATACAGAAATACTCATAAAAATTCAGAAAAGATACAACTATTTTACATAGGTTTAAAGATTGTCTTCTTGTGAATGCAACCACGGTGTCAGATTTAAAAAATGCTTTACGGCAAAAGCATACCTTACAATTATTTGAGAACTTAGCCCAGCAGACAAATCATTACAAACAGTAACCAGCCAAGTAGAAGAGTTACACAAGTCAGAAATAGAGATAAAATTAATAACTTAGCTTTCATGATCTTCATATGGTTGCCCTCAGAAGACATTAATTTATTCAATAAATGTTTATTTTGTTTGATAGTCTCTTTATATCCAAAAACATCCGTTTTGTTCACACGTTCTCTTCAGTAATCCACAGGCTCAAACGCAGTCACAACAGGCAGACAAATCCAAATTGTATCCGTAAAGTTCATAGAAACTTGTCAAACGATGTTTATATTCAATCTTCAGGTTGTTTTTTAGCCTAAACAATCAATATTTCAACCGGACAATAACATTGTCAATATGAAAAGGTAAACAAGAAAGGCACTCTCGGTCGTGCTCATGAAAAAGCTCTGACACGGCAGGGTCCACTCATTGACTGCTCTTACTCCCTAATTTTTCAGAATACAAGCCTAAAACAATTTCTAAACACTTGACATCTCATGGAAGGCATAGGAACTGCAATTTGAGTCCTAAGTCAATGGATACTGTAATGGCATTTAATAGAAAACTACAAAAAAAATCCTACTTCCTGAATGGATTTTTCCTCAGGTTTTTGCCCGCCAAATCAAATCTGTTATACTCAGTCAATATTTTAACTTTTGGCTGTTGGGGCAGTATTGAGTAACTTGGATGGAAGGTGCCCAGAGTAAACGGCCTGCTCCTCAGTCGCTAATATATGCATATTATTATTATCATTGGATAGAAAACACTGAAGTTTCTAAAACTGTTTGAATGATGTCTGAGTATAACATAACTCATATAGCAGGCAAAAACCTGAGAAGAAATCCAAATAGGAAATGAGATCTGAGGTTGGTTGATTTTCAACTCAGGCCACTTCAACATTGCAGGCTGGTGGTGCCATGCTGTGGGGTGCATTTTCATGGCACAAATTGGGCCCCATGATATAAGTGGCGCAACGTTTGAATGCCACAGGATATCTGATCAGCGTTGAAAAGCAGGTGCATCCCTTCATAGCAGCAGTATCCATCTACAAATACTTTTTTTCAGCATGATAATGCACAATCTCCGCGAGGATTGTCTAGGAACGGTTCCACGAACATGACAGTGCATTAAGCTTACTGCAGTGGCCTGACCAGTCACCAGATCTCAATCCAATTAAGCTTCTGTGGGATGAGATGGAACAAGTTATTTCAGGGTAGAGATCCACTACCAGCCAACTTGGTAGAACGGTGGGAAGCATTGGCAAAATCATGGGAAAAGAATTCCTGTGGAACACTTGACACCTTGTAGAGTCCATGCCCCGACAAATTGAGGCTGTTCTAAGGGCAAAATGAGGTGCATCTCAATATTAGGAAGGTGTTCCTAGTGTTTTGTACACTCGAGAGATATTTTGTATAAAATTTGATAACTAATAATCACCTCAATACATTTTTTTTAAACATTCTGGGAGAATCTAAAATAGCATGAATGGGGGCCCCATCGATTTTATAATGATTGAGTCACTCAGAGCATAACAAGCAATATGCCACGGAAAATGTGTTAACACTGGTCTACAGTCACCCTTAATGTCAAAGTGGAATTATTGTTTCATTTTTACACTAATTATACATTTAAAGCTAAAACATCTTGAGTCAATAAATATTTCAACCCCTTCGTTATGGCTAGCCTAAATAAGTTCAGGAGGGAAAATGTGCTTCACAAGTCAATTATTTACATTGACTTACTGTGCAATAGTTTTCAGCATGATTTTTGAATGACTACCTCATAACTGTACCCCACGTATACCATTATTACCTTAGTCCCTCAGTCGAGTAGTGACTTATAAACATACCCGTAGATTAAATTCAAATGTCATTTTAGTCAACATTCTGTCTTGAATGATAGTCCAGTCATTAGCCTCAGGCTGTGTATCTCAGAAGTTGGTATCACAGTTTGATTGATTCATCATCCTAAAACACAGTAACAGGACTTAGGCAATAAGGATCATAGACTCACCGAAATCATAATGTCTCCCTCCACAACAGCAATGTCGAACTGTAAGTCCTCTGTAACAGGGACAGGGGGTGTGAAACGAGCACACTGACATGACCTGGTTACAAGTCACTACCTCAGTGCCATTAATAAAGTCCAAACCTCATGAGAGGGTCCAGGATAGTGCACTTCATCTAATGAATGTGTTACCTTCTCTGGTTTCAGCCATTTTAACCCAATCATTTTTGTCTGTGATATGGCCCCATTGAGGCAGTAGAACCCTAAAGGGAATTGTTAACACATTTTGCAATATTTTATTTTTGATAGATAAACCATGAACTTCAAGAAAACCAATGGAATTGTTTCTTTAGGCCCCATCAAAGAGATTGACTTGAATCACAGTAGAGGCCTACATGTGGCAATGAAAGTCACATTTGTAGAATTGTTGGGGTTTGTGGTGTCACTGAAATACGAAATAAAATATTATAA
>NW_025752558.1:0-12368 GCF_021184085.1 Oncorhynchus gorbuscha
ACCTTTACTAGTCCTGTATTACTAGTCCTGTATTAACAGACCTTTACTAGTCCTGTATTAACAGACCTGTATTAACAGACCTTTACTAGTCCTGTATTAACAGACCTTTACTAGTCCTGTATTAACAGACCTTTACTAGTCCTGTATTAACAGACCATTACTAGTCCTGTATTACTAGTCCTGTATTAACAGACCTTTACTAGTCCTGTATTAACAGACCTTTACTAGTCCTGTATTAACAGACCATTACTAGTCCTGTATTAACAGACCTTTACTAGTCCTGTATTAACAGACCTTTACCTGTATTACTAGTCCTGTATTAACAGACCTTTACTAGTCCTGTATTAACAGACCTTTACTAGTCCTGTATTACTAGTCCTGTATTAACAGACCTTTACTAGTCCTGTATTAACAGACCTTTACTAGTCCTGTATTAACAGACCTTTACTAGTCCTGTATTACTAGTCCTGTATTAACAGACCTTTACTAGTCCTGTATTAACAGACCTTTACTAGTCCTGTATTAACAGACCTTTACTAGTCCTGTATTAACTAGTCCTTTACTAGTCCTGTATTAACAGACCTTTACTAGTCCTGTATTAACAGACCTTTACTAGTCCTGTATTAACAGACCTTTACTAGTCCTGTATTAACAGACCTTTACTAGTCCTGTATTAACAGACCTTTACTAGTCCTGTATTAACAGACCTTTACTAGTCCTGTATTAACAGACCTTTACTAGTCCTGTATTAACAGACCTTTACTAGTCCTGTATTACTAGTCCTGTATTAACAGACCTTTACTAGTCCTGTATTACTAGTCCTGTATTAACAGACCTTTACTAGTCCTGTATTAACAGACCTTTACTAGTCCTGTATTAACAGACCTTTACTAGTCCTGTATTAACAGACCTTTACTAGTCCTGTATTAACAGACCTTTACTAGTCCTGTATTAACAGACCTTTACTAGTCCTGTATTAACAGACCTTTACTAGTCCTGTATTAACAGACCTTTACTAGTCCTGTATTAACAGACCTTTACTAGTCCTGTATTAACAGACCATTACTAGTCCTGTATTAACAGACCTTTACTAGTCCTGTATTAACAGACCTTTACTAGTCCTGTATTAACAGACCTTTACTAGTCCTGTATTAACAGACCTTTACTAGTCCTGTATTAACAGACCTTTACTAGTCCTGTATTAACAGACCTTTACTAGTCCTGTATTAACAGACCTTTACTAGTCCTGTATTAACAGATTACTAGTCCTTTACTAGTCCTGTATTAACAGACCTTTACTAGTCCTGTATTAACAGACCTTTACTAGTCCTGTATTAACAGACCTTTACTAGTCCTGTATTAACAGACCTTTACTAGTCCTGTATTACTAGTCCTGTATTAACAGACCTTTACTAGTCCTGTATTAACAGACCTTTACTAGTCCTGTATTAACAGACCTTTACTAGTCCTGTACTAGTCCTGTATTAACAGACCTTTACTAGTCCTGTATTAACAGACCTTTACTAGTCCTGTATTAACAGACCTTTACTAGTCCTGTATTAACAGACCTTTACTAGTCCTGTATTAACAGACCTTTACTAGTCCTGTATTAACAGACCTTTACTAGTCCTGTATTAGTGGACCTTTACTAGTATTAACAGACCTGTATTAACAGTCCTATTACTAGTCCTGTATTACTAGTCCTGTATTAACAGACCTTTACTAGTCCTGTATTAACAGACCTTTACTAGTCCTGTATTAACAGACCTTTACTAGTCCTGTATTAACAGACCTTTACTAGTCCTGTATTAACAGACCTTTACTAGTCCTGTATTAACAGACCTTTACTAGTCCTGTATTAACAGACCTTTACTAGTCCTGTATTAACAGACCTTTACTAGTCCTGTAACAGATTACTAGTCCTGTATTAACAGACCTTTACTAGTCCTGTATTAACAGACCTTTACTAGTCCTGTATTAACAGACCTTTACTAGTCCTGTATTACTAGTCCTGTATTAACAGACCTTTACTAGTCCTGTATTAACAGACCTTTACTAGTCCTGTATTAACAGACCTTTACTAGTCCTGTATTAACAGACCTTTACTAGTCCTGTATTAACAGACCTTTACTAGTCCTGTATTAACAGACCTTTACTAGTCCTGTATTAACAGACCTTTACTAGTCCTGTATTAACAGACCTTTACTAGTCCTGTATTAACAGACCTTTACTAGTCCTGTATTAACAGACCTTTACTAGTCCTGTATTTTACTAGTCCTGTATTAACAGACCTTTACTAGTCCTGTATTAACAGACCTTTACTAGTCCTGTATTAACAGACCTTTACTAGTCCTGTATTACTAGTCCTGTATTAACAGACCTTTACTAGTCCTGTATTAACAGACCTTTACTAGTCCTGTATTAACAGACCTTTACTAGTCCTGTATTAACAGACCTTTACTAGTCCTGTATTAACAGACCTTTACTAGTCCTGTATTAACAGACCTTTACTAGTCCTGTATTAACAGACCTTTACTAGTCCTGTATTAACAGACCTTTACTAGTCCTGTATTAACAGACCTTTACTAGTCCTGTATTAACAGACCTTTACTAGTCCTGTATTAACAGACCTTTACTAGTCCTGTATTAACAGACCTTTACTAGTCCTGTATTAACAGACCTTTACTAGTCCTGTATTAACAGACTACTAGTCCTGTATTAACAGACCTTTACTAGTCCTGTATTAACAGACCTTTACTAGTCCTGTATTAACAGACTTAACAGACCTGTATTACTAGTCCTGTATTAACAGACCTTTACTAGTCCTGTATTAACAGACCTTTACTAGACCTATTACTAGTCCTGTATTAACAGACCTTTACTAGTCCTGTATTACTAGATTACTAGTCCTGTATTAACAGACCTTTACTAGTCCTGTATTAACAGACCTTTACTAGTCCTGTATTAACACTAGTCCTTTACTAGTCCTGTATTAACAGACCTTTACTAGTCCTGTATTACTAGTCCTGTATTAAGACCTTTACTAGTCCTGTATTACTAGTCCTGTATTAACAGACCTTTACTAGTCCTGTATTAACTAGACCTTTACTAGTATTAACAGACCTTTACTAGTCCTGTATTAACAGACCTTTACTAGTCCTGTATTAACAGACCTTTACTAGTCCTGTATTTTACTAGTCCTGTATTAACAGACCTTTACTAGTCCTGTATTAACAGACCTTTACTAGTCCTGTATTAACAGACCTTTACTAGTCCTGTATTAACAGACCTTTACTAGTCCTGTTTACTAGTCCTGTATTAACAGACCTTTACTAGTCCTGTATTAACAGACCTTTACTAGTCCTGTATTAACAGACCTTTACTAGTCCTGTATTAACAGACCTTTACTAGTCCTGTATTAACAGACCTTTACTAGTCCTGTATTACTAGTCCTGTATTAACAGTCCTGTATTAACAGACCTTTACTAGTCCTGTATTAACAGACCTTTACTAGTCCTGTATTAACAGACCTTTACTAGTCCTGTATTAACAGACCTTTACTAGTCCTGTATTAACAGATTACTAGTCCTGTATTAACAGACCTTTACTAGTCCTGTATTAACAGACCTTTACTAGTCCTGTATTAACAGACCTTTACTAGTCCTGTATTAACAGACCTTTACCTAGTATTAACAGACCTTTACTAGTCCTGTATTAACAGACCTTTACTAGTCCTGTATTAACAGACCTTTACTAGTCCTGTATTAACAGACCTTTACTAGTCCTGTATTAACAGACCTTTACTAGTCCTGTATTAACAGACCTTTACTAGTCCTGTATTAACAGACCTTTACTAGTCCTGTATTAACAGACCTTTACTAGTCCTGTATTAACAGACCTTTATTAACAGACCTATTACTAGTCCTGTATTAACAGACCTTTACTAGTCCTGTATTAACAGACCTTTACTAGTCCTGTATTAACAGACCTTTACTAGTCCTGTATTAACAGACCTTTACTAGTCCTGTAACAGATTACTAGTATTAACAGACCTTTACTAGTCCTGTATTAACAGACCTTTACTAGTCCTGTATTAACAGACCTTTACTAGTCCTGTATTACTAGTCCTGTATTAACAGACCTTTACTAGTCCTGTATTAACAGACCTTTACTAGTCCTGTATTAACAGACCTTTACTAGTCCTGTATTAACAGACCTTTACTAGTCCTGTATTACTAGTCCTGTATTAACAGACCTTTACTAGTCCTGTATTAACAGACCTTTACTAGTCCTGTATTACTAGTCCTGTATTAACAGACCTTTACTAGTCCTGTCCTTATATTACTAGTCCTGTATTAACAGACCTTTACTAGTCCTGTATTAACAGACCTTTACTAGTCCTGTATTAACAGACCTTTACTAGTCCTGTATTAACAGACCTTTACTAGTCCTGTATTAACAGACCTTTACTAGTCCTGTATTAACAGACCTATTACTAGTCCTGTATTAACAGTCCTGTATTAACACCTTTACTAGTCCTGTATTAACAGACCTTTACTAGTCCTGTATTAACAGACCTTTACTAGTCCTGTATAACACTTTAGTCCTGTATTAACAGACCTTTACTAGTCCTGTATTAACAGACCTTTACTAGTCCTGTATTAACAGACCTTTACTAGTCCTGTAACAGACCTTTACTAGTCCTGTATTAACAGACCTTTACTAGTCCTGTATTAACAGACCTTTACTAGTCCTGTATTAACAGACCTTTACTAGTCCTGTATTAACAGACCTTTACTAGTCCTGTATTAACAGACCTTTACTAGTCCTGTATTACTAGTCCTGTATTAACAGACCTTTACTAGTCCTGTATTAACAGACCTTTACTAGTCCTGTATTAACAGACCTTTACTAGTCCTGTATTAACAGACCTTTACTAGTCCTGTATTAACAGACCTTTACTAGTCCTGTATTAACAGACCTTTACTAGTCCTGTAACATTACTAGTCCTGTATTAACTAGTCCTGTATTACTAGTCCTGTATTAACAGACCTTTACTAGTCCTGTATTAACAGACCTTTACTAGTCCTGTATTAACAGACCTTTACTAGTCCTGTATTAACAGACCTTTACTAGTCCTGTATTAACAGACCTTTACTAGTCCTGTATTAACAGACCTTTACTAGTCCTGTATTAACAGACCTTTACTAGTCCTGTATTAACAGACCTTTACTAGTCTGTATTAACAGACCTATTACTAGTCCTGTATTAACAGACCTTTACTAGTCCTGTATTAACAGACCTTTACTAGTCCTGTATTACTAGTCCTATTACTAGTCCTTTACTAGTCCTGTATTACTAGTCCTGTATTAACAGACCTTTACTAGTCCTGTATTACTAGTCCTGTATTAACAGACCTTTACTAGTCCTGTATTAACAGACCTTTACTAGTCCTGTATTAACAGACCTTTACTAGTCCTGTATTAACAGACCTTTACTAGTCCTGTATTAACAGACCTTTACTAGTCCTGTATTAACAGACCTTTACTAGTCCTGTATTAACAGACCTTTACTAGTCCTGTATTAACAGACCTTTACTAGTCCTGTATTAACAGACCTTTACTAGTCCTGTATTAACAGACCTTTACTAGTCCTGTATTAACAGACCTTTACTAGTCCTGTATTAACAGACCTTTACTAGTCCTGTATTAACAGACCTTTACTAGTCCTGTATTAACAGACCTTTACTAGTCCTGTATTAACAGACCTTTACTAGTCCTGTATTAACAGACCTTTACTAGTCCTGTATTAACAGACCTTTACTAGTCCTTAACAGATTACTAGTCCTGTATTAACAGACCTTTACTAGTCCTGTATTAACAGACCTTTACTAGTCCTGTATAGTCCAGTATTAACTTTACTAGTCCTGTATTAACAGACCTTTACTAGTCCTGTATTAACAGACCTTTACTAGTCCTGTATTAACAGACCTTTACTAGTCCTGTATTAACAGACCTTTACTAGTCCTGTATTAACAGACCTTTACTAGTCCTGTATTAACAGACCTTTACTAGTCCTGTATTAACAGACCTTTACTAGTCCTGTATTAACAGACCTTTACTAGTCCTGTATTAACAGACCTTTACTAGTCCTGTATTAACAGACCTTTACTAGTCCTGTATTACTAGTCCTGTATTAACAGACCTTTACTAGTCCTGTATTAACAGACCTTTACTAGTCCTGTATTAACAGACCTTTACTAGTCCTGTATTAACAGACCTTTACTAGTCCTGTATTAACAGACCTTTACTAGTCCTGTATTACTAGTCCTGTATTAACAGACCTTTACTAGTCCTGTAACAGACCTTTACTAGTCCTGTATTAACAGACCTTTACTAGTCCTGTATTAACAGACCTTTACTAGTCCTGTATTAACAGACCTTTACTAGTCCTGTATTACTAGTCCTGTATTAACAGACCTTTACTAGTCCTGTATTAACAGACCTTTACTAGTCCTGTATTAACAGACCTTTACTAGTCCTGTATTATTACTAGTCCTGTATTAACAGACCTTTACTAGTCCTGTATTAACAGACCTTTACTAGTCCTGTATTAACAGACCTTTACTAGTCCTGTATTAACAGACCTTTACTAGTCCTGTATTAACAGACCTTTACTAGTCCTGTATTACTAGTCCTGTATTAACAGACCTTTACTAGTCCTGTATTAACAGACCTTTACTAGTCCTAGTATTAACAGACCTTTACTAGTCCTGTATTAACAGACCTTTACTAGTCCTGTATTACTAGTCCTGTATTAACAGACCTTTACTAGTCCTGTATTACTAGTCCTGTATTAACAGACCTTTACTAGTCCTGTATTAACAGACCTTTACTAGTCCTGTATTACTAGTCCTGTATTAACAGACCTTTACTAGTCCTGTATTAACAGACCTTTACTAGTCCTGTATTAACAGACCTTTACTAGTCCTGTATTAACAGACCTTTACTAGTCCTGTATTAACAGACCTTTACTAGTCCTGTATTAACAGACCTTTACTAGTCCTGTATTAACAGACCATTACTAGTCCTGTATTAACAGACCTTTACTAGTCCTGTATTACTAGTCCTGTATTAACAGACCTTTACTAGTCCTGTATTAACAGACCTTTACTAGTCCTGTATTAACAGACCTTTACTAGTCCTGTATTAACAGACCTTTACTAGTCCTGTATTAACAGACCTTTACTAGTCCTGTATTAACAGTCCTTTATTAGTCCTTTACAGACCTGTATTACTAGTCCTGTATTAACAGACCTTTACTAGTCCTGTATTAACTAGTCTTTACTAGTATTAACAGACCTTTACTAGTCCTGTATTAACAGACCTTTACTAGTCCTGTATTAACAGACCTTTACTAGTCCTGTATTAACAGACCTTTACTAGTCCTGTATTAACAGACCTTTACTAGTCCTGTATTACTAGTCCTGTAGTCCTAACAGACCTTTACTAGTCCTGTATTAACAGACCTTTACTAGTCCTGTATTAACAGACCTTTACTAGTCCTGTATTAACAGACCTTTACTAGTCCTGTATTAACAGACCTTTACTAGTCCTGTATTAACAGACCTTTACTAGTCCCTGTATTAACAGACCTTTACTAGTCCTGTATTATTACTAGTCCTGTATTAACAGACCTTTACTAGTCCTGTATTAACAGACCTTTACTAGTCCTGTATTAACAGACCTTACTTTACTAGTCCTATTAACAGACCTTTACTAGTCCTGTATTATTAGTCCTGACCTTTACTAGTCCTGTATAGTCCTGTATTAACAGACCTTTACTAGTCCTGTATTAACAGACCTTTACTACCTTTACTAGTCCTGTATTAACAGACCTTTACTAGTCCTGTATTAACAGACCTTTACTAGTCCTGTATTAACAGACCTTTACTAGTCCTGTATTAACAGACCTTTACTAGTCCTGTATTAACAGACCTTTACTAGTCCTGTATTAACAGACCTTTACTAGTCCTGTATTAACAGACCTTTACTAGTCCTATTAACAGACCTTTACTAGTCCTGTATTACTAGTCCTGTATTAACAGACCTTTACTAGTCCTGTATTAACAGACCTTTACTAGTCCTGTATTAACAGACCTTTACTAGTCCTGTATTACTAGTCCTGTATTAACAGACCTTTACTAGTCCTGTATTAACAGACCTTTACTAGTCCTGTATTAACAGACCTTTACTAGTCCTGTATTAACAGACCTTTACTAGTCCTGTATTAACAGACCTTTACTAGTCCTGTATTAACAGACCTTTACTAGTCCTGTATTAACAGACCTTTACTAGTCCTGTATTAACAGACCTTTACTAGTCCTGTATTAACAGACCTTTACTAGTCCTGTATTAACAGACCTTTACTAGTCCTGTATTACTAGTCCTGTATTAACAGACCTTTACTAGTCCTGTATTAACAGACCTTTACTAGTCCTGTATTACTAGTCCTGTATTAACAGACCTTTACTAGTCCTGTATTACTAGTCCTGTATTAACAGACCTTTACTAGTCCTGTATTAACAGACCTTTACTAGTCCTGTATTAACAGACCTTTACTAGTCCTGTATTAACAGACCTTTACTAGTCCTGTATTAACAGACCTTTACTAGTCCTGTATTAACAGACCTTTACTAGTCCTGTATTAACAGACCTTTACTAGTCCTGTATTACTAGTCCTGTATTAACAGACCTTTACTAGTCCTGTATTAACAGACCTTTACTAGTCCTGTATTAACAGACCTTTACTAGTCCTGTATTAACAGACCTTTACTAGTCCTGTATTACTAGTCCTGTATTAACAGACCTTTACTAGTCCTGTATTACTAGTCCTGTATTAACAGACCTTTACTAGTCCTGTATTAACAGACCTTTACTAGTCCTGTATTAACAGACCTTTACTAGTCCTGTATTAACAGACCTTTACTAGTCCTGTATTAACAGACCTTTACTAGTCCTGTATTAACAGACCTTTACTAGTCCTGTATTAACAGACCTTTACTAGTCCTGTATTAACAGACCTTTACTAGTCCTGTATTAACAGACCTTTACTAGTCCTGTATTAACAGACCTTTACTAGTCCTGTATTAACAGACCTTTACTAGTCCTTTACTAGTCCTGTATTAACAGACCTTTACTAGTCCTGTATTAACAGACCTTTACTAGTCCTGTATTAACAGACCTTTACTAGTCCTGTATTACTAGTCCTGTATTAACAGACCTTTACTAGTCCTGTATTAACAGACCTTTACTAGTCCTGTATTAACAGACCTTTACTAGTCCTGTATTAACAGACCTTTACTAGTCCTGTATTACTAGTCCCTATTATTAACAGACCTTTACTAGTCCTGTATTAACAGACCTTTACTAGTCCTGTATTAACAGACCTTTACTAGTCCTGTATTAACAGACCTTTACTAGTCCTGTATTAACAGACCTTTACTAGTCCTGTATTAACAGACCTTTACTAGTCCTGTATTAACAGACCTTTACTAGTCCTGTATTAACAGACCTTTACTAGTCCTGTATTAACAGACCTTTAGTCCTGTATTAACAGACCTTTACTAGTCCTGTATTAACAGACCTTTACTAGTCCTGTATTAACAGACCTTTACTAGTCCTGTATTAACAGACCTTTACTAGTCCTGTATTAACAGACCTTTACTAGTCCTGTATTAACAGACCTTTACTAGTCCTGTATTAACAGTCTTAACAGACCTTTACTAGTCCTGTATTAACAGACCTTTACTAGTCCTGTATTAACAGACCTTTACTAGTCCTGTATTAACAGACCTTTACTAGTCCTGTATTACTATTAACAGACCTTTACTAGTCCTATTAACAGACCTTTACTAGTCCTGTATTAACAGACCTTTACTAGTCCTGTATTAACAGACCTTTACTAGTCCTGTATTAACAGACCTTTACTAGTCCTGTATTAACAGACCTTTACTAGTCCTGTATTAACAGACCTTTACTAGTCCTGTATTAACAGACCTTTACTAGTCCTGTATTAACAGACCTTTACTAGTCCTGTATTAACTAGTCCTAGTATTAACAGACCTTAGTTGTATTAACAGACCTTTACTAGTCCTGTATTAACAGACCTTTACTAGTCCTGTATTAACAGACCTTTACTAGTCCTGTATTAACAGACCTTTACTAGTCCTGTATTAACAGACCTTTACTAGTCCTGTATTAACAGACCTTTACTAGTCCTGTATTAACAGACCTTTACTAGTCCTGTATTAACAGACCTTTACTAGTCCTGTATTAACAGACCTTTACTAGTCCTGTATTAACAGACCTTTACTAGTCCTGTATTAACAGACCTTTACTAGTCCTGTATTAACAGACCTTTACTAGTCCTGTATTAACAGACCTTAACAGTCCTATTAACAGATTACTAGTCCTGTATTAACAGACCTTTACTAGTCCTGTATTAACAGACCTTTACTAGTCCTGTATTAACAGACCTTTACTAGTCCTGTATTAACAGACCTGTATTACTAGTCCTGTATTAACAGACCTTTACTAGTCCTGTATTAACAGACCTTTACTAGTCCTGTATTAACAGACCTTTACTAGTCCTGTATTATTAACTAGTCCTATTACTAGTCCTGTATTAACA
The DNA here is from genome assembly GCF_021184085.1 of Oncorhynchus gorbuscha. Lineage (NCBI taxonomy): Eukaryota > Metazoa > Chordata > Actinopteri > Salmoniformes > Salmonidae > Oncorhynchus > Oncorhynchus gorbuscha. The sequence goes on from NW_025752558.1 coordinate 10,693, forward strand.
GACCTTTACTAGTCCTGTATTAACAGACCTTTACTAGTCCTGTATTAACAGACCTTTACTAGTCCTGTATTACTAGTCCTGTATTAACAGACCTTTACTAGTCCTGTATTAACAGACCTTTACTAGTCCTGTATTAACAGACCTTTACTAGTCCTGTATTAACAGACCTATTACTAGTCCTGTATTAACAGACCTTTACTAGTCCTGTATTAACAGACCTTTACTAGTCCTGTATTAACAGACCTTTACTAGTCCTGTATTAACTAGTCCTGTATTAACAGACCTTTACTAGTCCTGTATTAACAGACCTTTACTAGTCCTGTATTAACAGACCTTTATTAACAGTCCTGTATTAACAGACCTTTACTAGTCCTGTATTAACAGATTACTAGTCCTGTATTAACAGACCTTTACTAGTCCTGTATTAACAGACCTTTACTAGTCCTGTATTAACAGACCTTTACTAGTCCTGTATTAACAGACCTTTACTAGTCCTGTATTAACAGTCCTGTATTAACAGACCTGTATTACTAGTCCTGTATTAACAGACCTTTACTAGTCCTGTATTAACAGACCTTTACTAGTCCTGTATTAACAGACCTTTACTAGTCCTGTATGAACAGACCTTTACTAGTCCTGTATTACCAGACCTTTACTAGTCCTGTATTAACAGACCTTTACTAGTCCTGTATTAACAGACCTTTACTAGTCCTGTATTACCTTTACTAGTCCAGACCTTTACTAGTCCTGTATTAACAGACCTTTACTAGTCCTGTATTACAGACCTTTACTAGTCCTGTATTACTAGTCCTGTATTAACAGACCTTTACTAGTCCTGTATTAACAGACCTTTACTAGTCCTGTATTAACAGACCTTTACTAGTCCTGTATTAACAGACCTTTACTAGTCCTGTATTAACAGACCTTTACTAGTCCTGTATTAACAGACCTTTACTAGTCCTGTATTAACAGACCTTTACTAGTCCTGTATTAACAGACCTTTACTAGTCCTGTATTAACAGACCTTTACTAGTCCTGTATTAACAGACCTTTACTAGTCCTGTATTAACAGACCTTTACTAGTCCTGTATTAACAGACCTTTACTAGTCCTGTATTAACAGACCTTTACTAGTCCTGTATTAACAGACCTTACTAGTCCTGTATTAACAGATTACTAGTCCTGTATTAACAGACCTTTACTAGTCCTGTATTAACAGACCTTTACTAGTCCTGTATTAACAGACCTTTACTAGTCCTGTATTACTAGTCCTGTATTAACAGACCTTTACTAGTCCTGTATTAACAGACCTTTACTAGTCCTGTATTAACAGACCTTTACTAGTCCTGTATTAACAGACCTTTACTAGTCCTGTATTAACAGACCTTTACTAGTCCTGTATTAACAGACCTTTACTAGTCCTGTATTACAGACCTTTACAGTCCTTTACTAGTCCTGTATTAACAGACCTTTACTAGTCCTGTATTACTAGTCCTGTATTAACAGACCTTTACTAGTCCTGTATTAACAGACCTTTACTAGTCCTGTATTAACAGACCTTTACTAGTCCTGTATTAACAGACCTGTATTTACAGTCCTGTATTACTAGTCCTGTATTAACAGACCTTTACTAGTCCTGTATTAACAGACCTTTACTAGTCCTGTATTACTAGTCCT
>NW_025752559.1:0-12368 GCF_021184085.1 Oncorhynchus gorbuscha
CTCTCCTCTCCCTTCATCCAGTTCTTTCTCTAGACTCCCCCTCTCCTCCTCTCCTCTCTCTCCCCTCTCCTCTCCCTCCATTCAGTTCTGTCTCTAGACTCCCCTCTCCTCTCTCCTCTCCCCTCTCCCTTCATCCAGTTCTGTCTCTAGACTCCCCCTCTCCTCTCTCCCCTCTCCCTTCATCCAGTTCTGTCTCTAGACTCCCCTCTCCTCTCTCTCCTCTCTCCTCTTCCTTCATCCAGTTCTGTCTCTAGACTCCCCTCTCCTCTCTCCTCTCCCTTCATCCAGTTCTGTCTCTAGACTCCCCCTCTCTCTCTCTCCTCTACCTCCATTCAGTTCTGTCTCTAGACTCCCCTCTCTCCTCTCTCCCTCTCTCCTCTCTCCCTCTCCCCTCTCCCTTCATCCAGTTCTGTCTCTAGACTCCCTCTCTCCTCTCTCCTCTCCCTTCATCCAGTTCTGTCTCTAGACCCCCCCTCTCCTCTCTCCTCTCTCCTCTCCCCTCTCCCTTCATCCAGTTCTGTCTCTAGACTCCCCCTCTCCTCTCTCCTCTCTCCTCTCTCCTCTCTCCTCTCTCCTCTCTACTCTCTCCTCTCCCCTCTCCCTTCATCCAGTTCTGTCTCTAGACTCCCTCTCTCCTCTCTCCTCTCCCTTCATCCAGTTCTGTCTCTAGACTCCCCCTCTCCTCTCTCCTCTCTCCTCTCCCTTCATCCAGTTCTGTCTCTAGACTCCCCCTCTCCTCTCTCCTCTCTCCTCTCTCCTCTCTCCTCTCTCCTCTCTCCTCTCTCCTCTCTCCTCTCCCTCCATTCAGTTCTGTCTCTAGACTCCCCCTCTCCTCTCTCCTCTCCCTTCATCCAGTTCTGTCTCTAGACTCCCCCTCTCCTCTCTCCTCTCCCTTCATCCAGTTCTGTCTCTAGACTCCCCTCTCCTCTCTCCCTCTCTCCTCTCCCTTCATTCAGTTCTGTCTCTAGACTCCCCCTCTCCTCTCTCCTCTCTCCTCTCCCTTCATCCAGTTCTGTCTCTAGACTCCCCTCTCCTCTCTCCTCTCTCCTCTCCCTTCATCCAGTTCTGTCTCTAGACTCCCCTCTCCTCTCTCCCTTCATCCAGTTCTGTCTCTAGACTCCCCCTCTCCTCTCTCCCTTCATCCAGTTCTGTCTCTAGACTCCTCTCTCCCTCTCTCCTCTCCCTCCATCCAGTTCTGTCTCTAGACTCCCCCTTTCCTCTCTCCCTCCATCCAGTTCTGTCTCTAGACTCCCTCTCTCCTCTCTCCTCTCTCCTCTCCCTTCATCCAGTTCTGTCTCTAGACTCCCCCTCTCCTCTCTCCTCTCTCCTCTCCCTTCATCCAGTTCTGTCTCTAGACTCCCTCTCTCCTCTCTCCCCTCTCCTCTCCCTTCATCCAGTTCTGTCTCTAGACTCCCCCTCTCCTCTCTCCTCTCCCTTCATCCAGTTCTGTCTCTAGACTCCCCCTCTCCTCTCTCCTCTCTCCTCTCCCTTCATCCAGTTCTGTCTCTAGACTCCCCTCTCCCCCTCTCCTCTCCCTTCATCCAGTTCTGTCTCTAGACTCCCCCTCTCCTCTCTCCCTTCATCCAGTTCTGTCTCTAGACTCCCCCTCTCTCCTCTCTCCTCTCTCCTCTCCCTTCATCCAGTTCTGTCTCTAGACTCCCCCTCTCCTCTCTCCTCTCCCTTCATCCAGTTCTGTCGCTAGACTCCCCCTCTCTCCTCTCTCCTCTCCCTTCATCCAGTTCTGTCTCTAGACTCCCCCTCTCTCCTCTCCCTTCATCCAGTTCTGTCTCTAGACTCCCCCTCTCCTCTCTCCTCTCCCTTCATCCAGTTCTGTCTCTAGACTCCCCCTCTCCTCTCTCCTCTCCCTCCATTCAGTTCTGTCTCTAGACTCCCCCTCTCCTCTCTCCTCTCCCTTCATCCAGTTCTGTCTCTAGACTCCCCCTCCTCCTCTCTCCCTTCATCCAGTTCTGTCTCTAGACTCCCCCTCTCCTCTCTCCCCTCATCCAGTTCTGTCTCTAGACTCCTCTCTCCTCTCTCCTCTCTCCTCTCCCTCCATCCAGTTCTGTCTCTAGACTCCCCTCTCCTCTCTCCCTCCATCCAGTTCTGTCTCTAGACTCCCTCTCTCCTCTCTCTCTCTCCTCTCCCTTCATCCAGTTCTGTCTCTAGACTCCTCTCTCCTCTCTCCCCTCTCCTCTCCCTTCATCCAGTTCTGTCTCTAGACTCCCCTCTCCTCTCTCCTCTCCCTTCATCCAGTTCTGTCTCTAGACTCCCCTCTCCTCTCTCTCTCTCTCCTCTCCCTTCATCCAGTTCTGTCTCTAGACTCCCCTCTCCTCTCTCCTCTCTCCTCTCCCTTCATCCAGTTCTGTCTCTAGACTCCCCCTCTCCCTCTCTCCTCTCCCTTCATCCAGTTCTGTCTCTAGACTCCCCCTCTCCTCTCTCTCCTTCATTCAGTTCTGTCTCTAGACTCCCCCTCTCCCTCTCTCCTCTCCCTTCATCCAGTTCTGTCTCTAGACTCCCTCTCTCCTCTCTCCTCTCTCCTCTCCCTTCATCCAGTTCTGTCTCTAGACTCCCTCTCCTCTCTCTCCTCTCTCCTCTCCCTTCATCCAGTTCTGTCTCTAGACTCCCCCTCTCCTCTCTCCTCTCTCCTCTCCCTTCATCCAGTTCTGTCTCTAGACTCCCCCTCTCCCCTCTCCTCTCCCTCCATTCAGTTCTGTCTCTAGACTCCCCCTCTCCCCTCTCCTCTCCCTCCATTCAGTTCTGTCTCTAGACTCCCCCTCTCCTCTCTCCTCTCCCTTCATCCAGTTCTGTCTAGACTCCCCATCTCCTCTCTCCCTTCATCCAGTTCTGTCTCTAGACTCCCCCTCTCCTCTCTCCTCTCTCCTCTCCCTTCATCCAGTTCTGTCTCTAGACTCCCCTCTCCTCTCTCCTCTCTCCTCTCCCTTCATCCAGTTCTGTCTCTAGACTCCCCTCTCCTCTCTCCTCTCTCCTCTCCCTTCATCCAGTTCTGTCTTTAGACTCTCTCTTCCCTCCCTTCTCTCCTTCCCTTCATCCAGTTCACCTCAGCTCTTCCTCCACCCTGAGGCAGCGCCTGCCAGGCAGCCAGTCGTGTGTTGCCAGAGCGCTGGGCCAGAAGGAACAATGTGCCATAAGACGAGTGTGTTGGGGCTGAGGTCAGTTGAGTCATGTCGAGGCAGGGCGTGTTGGGGCTGAGGTCAGTTGAGTCATCGAGGCAGGGCGTGTTGGGGCTGAGGTCAGCTGAGTCATGTGAGGCAGGGCGTGTTGGGGCTGAGGTCAGTTGAGCCATGTCGGGGCAGGGTGTTGGGGCTGAGGCTCAGTTGAGTCATGTCGAGGCAGGGTGTGTTGGGGCTGAGGTCAGTTGAGCCATGTCGAGGCAGGGTGTGTTGGGGCTGAGGTCAGTTGAGCCATGTCGCCCAGGCAGGGGTGTGTTGGGGCTGGGGTCAGTTGAGTCATGTCGAGGCAGGGTGTGTTGGGGCTGAGGTCAGTTGAGCCATGTCGAGGCAGGGGTGTGTTGGGGCTGAGGTCAGTTGAGCCATGAGAGGCAGGGTGTGTTGGGCTGAGGTCAGTTGGGCCATGTCGAGGCAGGGGTGTTGGGGCTGAGGTCAGTTGAGCCATGTCGAGACAGGGCGTGTTGGGCTGAGGTCAGTTGGGCCATGTCGAGGCAGGGTGTGTTGGGGCTGAGGTCAGTTGAGCCATGTCGAGGCAGGGCGTGTTGGGGCTGAGGCAGTTGAGCCATGTCGAGGCAGGGGGCGTGTTGGGGCTGAGGTCAGTTGAGCCATGTCGAGGCAGGGGCGTGTTGGGGCTGAGGTCAGTTGAGCCATGTCGAGGCAGGGTGTGTTGGGGCTGAGGTCAGTTGAGCCATGTCGAGGCAGGGTGTGCAGCACGGAGCAGCAGGAGTCTTAACGCTTTGTCTAAGTGTATTAAACCACCACCTGGCAACACACACACTTCATCTATTCCTACATAGTGCACTACTTTAGACCAGAGACCTATTCCCTATATAGTGCACTACATTAGACCAGAGCCCTATCCCCTACATAGTGCACTACTTTAGACCAGAGCCCCTATTCCCTATATAGTGCACTACGTTGGACCAGAGCCCTATTCCCTACATAGTGCACTACGTTAGACCAGAGCCCTATTCCCTATATAGTACTACGTTAGACCAGAGCCTTATATAGGGAATAGGTTTCCATTTGACACAGAGCTGCAGTCTGTAGTCTACCTGTTTGATCGGAGGACATGATCACGGTTCTGTAGTCTACCTGTTTGATCGGAGGACATGATCACGTGAAGAGCTGGTCTGTGGTCTACCTGTTTTGAGAGCATGATCACGTGGTCTGTAGTCTACCTGTTTGATCGGAGGACATGATCACGTGAAGAGCTGGTCTGTAGTCTACCTGTTTGATCGAGGACATGATCACGTGAAGAGCTGGTCTGTAGTCTACCTGTTTGATCGGAGGACATGATCACGTGAAGAGCTGGTCTGTGGTCTACCTGTTTGATCGGAGGACATGATCACGTGAAGAGCTGGTCTGTAGTCTACCTGTTTGATCGGAGGACATGATCACGTGAAGAGCTGGTCTGTAGTCTACCTGTTTGATCGGAGGACATGATCACGTGAAGAGCTGGTCTGTAGTCTACCTGTTTGATCGGAGGACATGATCACGTGAAGAGATCTGATCACGTGAAGAGCTGGTTGTAGTCTACCTGTTTGATCGGAGGACATGATCACGTGAAGAGCTGCTGTTTCCCTGTGAAGCTGCTCCGGATTTCGAAGGTTTCACCAGTAGAAAGCTGACTGTTCTGTTGCTGTTCCAGACCTATTTCATTTGTTTTGCTCGTGACGACTGATTATCTCTGTTCTATATTCATTACAGACCCTTTCAGACTGTTGTACAGGCAGTCACAGACAGTGGTTCATGGTTGGCATCTCTCACCCCCCCCCAAAAAAACATTTTACTTCAGACCAAATATATAATTATTTCACACGTGTGTTAGGAATGTGACCATGTCTCTGTGTATGATGTGTTGTTGACCTCCTCATCCCTTCCACACTGACCTCCCCCTTGCCTTCCAGTGGTCTGACCCATGAGGGCCACAGCCGTGATGTGGAGCAGGTCTACCTACGTTGTTCCCAGGGTTCCCTCCACTGGCTCTACCCTACAGGGGCCGTCATCGTCAACCTGCGGCCCAACACCTGTCCCCGGCAGCCGCCCGTCTCTCCGTCTGCATCAAGCCCTCTAGGGACTCCCACGGGGCCAACATCTACCTGGACCGGGCCGGGAAGCTGCGCCTGCTGCTGAGGAGCAGGACCAGGCCCAGGGAAGGTGACCTGCTTCAGCATCCAGGGACGGGTCTCTGTTCATAGAGGCCATACCTCAGAGACATCAGTAAGAGAATCACCTCCTTCCAGTATGAGCTGGTTACAGAGAGGACCGGGGCTGGAGCTGGAGCCTTGGCTGGGGTGGAGCCACAAGCACTGTCTGGTGAGATACACTCCTATTGTTATTGTTGCTTTGGTCATTAAAGGGAAGTTCAGTATGCTAAAGCACTGTCTGGTGAGATACCTCCTATTGTTGTTGTTGCTTTGGTCATTAAAGGGGAAGTCAGTATGCTAAAAACTGTCTGGTGAGATATACACTCCTATTGTTGTTGTTGCTTTGGTCATTAAAGGGAAGTTCAGTATGGCTAAAGCACTGTCTGTTGAATACACTCCTATTGTTGTTGTTGCTTTGGTCATTAAAGGGAAGTTCAGTATGCTAAAGCACTGTCTGGTGAGATACACTCTATTGTTGTTGTTGCTTTGGTCATTAAAGGGAAGTTCAGTATGGCTAAAGCACTGTCTGGGTGAGATACACTCCTACTGTTGCTGTTGCTTTGGTCATTAAGGGGAAGTTCAGTATGGCTAAAGCACTGTCTGGTGAGATACACTCCTATTGTTGTTGTTGCTTTGGTCATTAAAGGGAAGTTCAGTATGGCTAAAGCACTGTGGTGAGATACACTCCTATTGTTGTTGCTTTGGTCGTTAAGGAAGTTCAGTATGGCTAAAGCACAGTCTGGTGAGATGCACTCCTATTGTTGTTGTTGCTTTGGTCATTAAAGGGGAAGTTCAGTATGGCTAAAGCACTGTCTGGTGAGATACACTCCTATTGCTGTTGCTTTAGTCGTTAAAGGGAAGTTCAGTATGGCTAAAGCACAGTCTGGTGAGATACACTCCTATTGTTGTTGCTTTGGTCGTTAAAGGGGAAGTTCAGTATGGCTAAAGCACAGTCTGTTGAGATACACTCCTATTGTTGTTGCTTTGGTCGTTAAAGGGAAGTTCAGTATGCTAAAGCACAGTCTGGTGAGATACACTCCTATTGTTGTTGTTGCTTTGGTCATTAAAGGGAAGTTCAGTATGGCTAAAGCACAGTCTGGGTGAGATGCACTCCTATTGTTGTTGTTGCTTTGGTCATTAAAGGGGAAGTTCAGTATGGCTAAAGCACTGTCTGGTGATACACTCTATTGTTGTTGTTGCTTTGGTCATTAAAGGGGGAAGTTCAGATACACTCATTATTGTTGCTTGGTCATTAAAGGGGAAGTTCAGTATGGCTAAAGCACTGTCTGGTGAGATACACTCCTATTGTTGTTGTTGCTTTGGTCATTAAAGGGGAAGTTCAGTATGGCTAAAGCACTGTCTGGTGAGATACACTCCTATTGTTGTTGTTGCTTTGGTCATTAAAGGGAAGTTCAGTGGCTAAAAGCAGAGACGGTACATTATGAAGATGCAAACTGCTTCTCCAGAGAAATTCCCTTTCACAATGTCATGGCGACATTGGCTATCGAAGCTCATGCACAGAAACACATCATCAGTGTAACGGTCATCTCACACTGAACTGGGCCTGTGCAGGCCATCAAATCCTTGGTATTTTTGTTGGTATTTTATTAGGATCCCCATTAGTTGCTGTGGCAAGCAGCAGCTACTCTTCCTGGGGTCCACAAAACATGAAACATATGTATAATACAGAATATTAATAGACAAGAAGAGAAATACATCAAAATAAAAATACAAAGTCTAGATTAGTTACCAATATACACACAAACTGTCTAGGCAATTTCTCGGATATAAGGTTGTTTTTGACTCAATGAAAGCGGGTCAGTTTGTCACTTTCAGAATGGAGTAATAACATCTTCAACTATTTAAACATTGTCTCCAGTCTTGGTTGTGAAAATGAACTTCTCATTGACTTCTTCTCGAACCCCAACCCTGGTCTGTTTGGTCTGTTTCACAAGCATGCCGGAAGTCTTGGATGTTGCTCCTCTGGGTGTGGAAACTCTTTGGCTAAAGTTAACTGAAGTTTGTAGTGGCTGACGACAGATAAATGAACCATGGATGATAGTTTCTCCTGGTCCACAGACTACTTTCAGACTGAGGTACCAGCTAGCATTAAGGTCTAAAATCCTGAACTTCCCCTTTAATGCTAAAGTTGATGACAGTGGCAAGTCGACAAATCCTAACAGACTCTCCTGGTTGGCCCAGACAGTGGATCACAGATCTCTCCTGGTTGGCCCAGACAGTGGATCACAGACTCTCCTGGTTGGCCCAGACAGTGGATCACAGACTCTCCTGGTTGGCCCAGACAGTGGATCACAGACTCTCCTGGTTGGCCCAGACAGTGGATCACAGACTCTCCTGGTTGGCCCAGACAGTGGATCACAGACTCTCCTGGTTGGCCCAGACAGTGGATCACATGGATTCTCCTGGTTGGCTGAACAGTGATCCTGACTCTCCCTGGTTGGCCCAGACAGTGGATCACAGATCTCTGGTTGGCCCAGACAGTGGATCACAGACTCTCCTGGTTGGCCCAGACAGTGGATCACAGACTCTCCTGGTTGGCCCAGACAGTGGATCACAGACTTCCTGGTGGCCCAGACAGTGGATCTGACTCTCCTGGTTGGCCCAGACAGTGGATCACAGACTCTCCTGGTTGGCCCAGACAGTGGATCACAGACTCTCCTGGTTGGCCCAGACAGTGGATCACAGACTCTCCTGGTTGGCCCAGACAGTGGATGTTTGTCTTAGTGTCTGTAGTCACGATGTAGTTCTGTACTGAACCATCTGCTGGAGAAAACATCTCCGTTTGTCTTAGTGTCTGTAGTCACGATGTAGTTCTGTACTGAACCATCTGCTGGAGAAAACATCTCCATTTTGTAGATCTGCTTTACAAATAAACTATTTTTGATATTCAATCTTCGGTTTATTTGTCTTTCCACCTGAAGTCTGAGTCTCAGTGTTGTGTTTTGTAATATTACGTTACGTTGACAATTCTATGTTGACATTTGGCAGTTCCTTCCCACAAGTTAGTGTTACCAGCCGGTGTATCATGGGACTGTGAGTTGACTTGGGGGTTTCATAAGCAACCACTGCCTTCCCTACAGTACCCTGGTCTGTCTGTACAGAGGGAAGCTACAGCCAAACGGAGAGGGCCTCTCTGTCAAAAAAACAGGCGCAGTTTTCATCATGCTGTGTACCTGCCAACCTGCTGGGGGAGGAGGTCCAGACCAGAGGCTGGTGTTTCTTCCCCCTGAGAGAGTCCTATATGACTTCATCTGCCTCACATCTGTTTCTACTGCTTTCTGGGCTCACATGTTCATATCCTGCATGGTCAGCTGGCACAACGGGCAGATAGAGACTGATAAACCTAATGTAGGGGATCTAACACAGTGGTCTAATGGTTGTAACATATTAGTTGGCTCGGGTTGGTCTTAATGTCGTGCTGCTGGGTCCAGGATCTAATATAGTAGTCTAATGCTCAGGGCTGTTATGACCGGCTTGGTTTCCTGCGCTTTGTACTTCTGTGGTATGAGTTGTGGTGTAATGTGGAGGCAGGTCTAGCCCAGGGAGAGGGAGGGAGGGAGGGGGAGGAGAGGGTCGGCGGAGTCTTGTCGTGGAAGCTCGGCAGCAGGGTCTAGAGGGCTTGGTGATCTGATTGCACTTGTTTGGCTCTGTTTTCTCTCTCTCTCTCTCCCTCTCTCTCCCTCTCTCTCTCTGTCTCTGTCTCTCTCTCTCTCTCTCTCTCTCTATCTCTCCCTCTCTCTCTCTGTCTCTCTCTGTCTCTGTCTCTCTCTCTCTCTCTATCTCTCCCTCTCTCTCTCTGTCTCTCTCTGTCTCTGTCTCTCTCTCTCTCTCTATCTCTCCCTCTCTCTCTCTGTCTCTCTCTGTCTCTGTCTCTCTCTCTCTCTCTCTCTCTCTGTCCCTCTCTCGCTCTGTCTCTCTGTCTCTCTGTCTCTCTCTCTCTCTGTCTCTCTCTCTCTCTCTCTCTCTCTGTCTCTCTCTCTCTCTCTCTGTCTCTCTCTCTCTCTCTCTCTCTCTGTCTTCTCTTTCTGTCTCTCTGTCTCTCTCTCTCTCTTCTCTCTCTCTCTCTCTCTCTGTCTCTCTCTGTCCCTCTCTCTCTCTCTCTCTCTTCTCTCCCTGTCTGTTTCTCCACTTCTTTCCAGTTGTCTCTGTCAGACCTGCTCTGCTGGGATTGAGTTGCTGTCTCCATCTCTCTGGAATGTTTCTCACCAGATGTTGAGAGAAGGAACTTATTCCTCACACTTTCCCCTTTTCTCTGTCTCCTCTCTCTCTATATATATCTTTCCTACATCTATATTTCTCCTTCTCTCTGTCTCCTCTCTCTATATATATATATCTTCCTCATCTATATTTCTCCCTTTTCTCTGTCTCTCTCTCTCTCTATATATATCTTTCCTCCATCTATATTCCTCCTTCTCTCTGCCTCCTCTCTCTCTCTATATATATCTTTCCTACATCTATTTCCTCCTTCTCTCTGCCTCCTCTCTCTCTATATATATCTTTCCCTCCATCTATATTCCTCCTTCTCTCTGCCTCCTCTCTCTATATATATCTTTCCTCCATCTATATTCCTCCCCTTCTCTGCCTCCCTCTCTCTATATATATCTTTCCTCCATCTATATTCCTCCTTCTCTCTGCCTCCTCTCTCTCTCTATATATATCTTTCCTCCATCTATATTCCTCCTTCTCTCTGCCTCCTCTCTCTCTATATATATCTTTCCTCCATCTATATTCCTCCCACTGTCTCCTCTTGTCTTTCATTCCTCTTCCCTTCATCTCTGCGTCCTGTCTCCCCTCTCTTCCACGTTCTTCTGTAGTGGTTGTGATCAGAGAAGGGTGGTATTGCTGAGCTGCCCTCCATTAGAGGAGAATGCATCTGGGAGCAGATGGTGTAGCTGGGGACACCATCTCCCCCTCTCCTTCCCTCCAGCGCTCTTCCATCCCCTCCATCCCCTCTCTGTGAAGTGGCTGTGATGGGAGCAGATGGTGTAGTTGGGGACACCATCTCCCCCTCTCCTTCCCTCCAGTGCTCTTCCATCCCTCCATCCCCTCTCTGTGAAGTGGCTGTGATGGGAGCAGATGGTGTAGCTGGGGACACCATCTCCCCCTCTCCTTCCCTCCAGCGCTCTTCCATCCCTCCATCCCCTCTCTGTGAAGTGGCTGTGATGGGAGCAGATGGTGTAGCTGGGGACACCATCTCCCCCTCTCCTTCCCTCCAGTGCTCTTCCATCCCTCCATCCCCTCTCTGTGAAGTGGCTGTGATGGGACCAGATGGTGTAGTTGGGGACACCATCTCCCCCTCTCCTTCCCTCCAGCGCTCTTCCATCCCTCCATCCCCTCTCTGTGAAGTGGCTGTGATGGGAGCAGATGGTGTAGCTGGGGACACCATCTCCCCCTCTCCTTCCCTCCAGCGCTCTTCCATCCCTCCATCCCCTCTCTGTGAAGTGGCTGTGATGGGAGCAGATGGTGTAGCTGGGGACACCATCTCCCCCTCTCCTTCCCTCCAGCGCTCTTCCCATCCCTCCATCCCCTCTCTGTGAAGTGGCTGTGATGGGAGCAGTACCGCGTGTGTTTGGCTGGGTACAGAAAGCTGACTCCCACTCAGATCATGCCAGGCCATTCCTGTGGTGACGTTTCATGTCTGACATCTGAGCCCCGACCAGAGAGAGAGAGAGAGAAGGAGACCAGAGAGAGAGAGAAGGAGACCAGAGAGAGAGAAGGAGACCAGAGAGAGAGAAGGAGACCAGAGAGAGAGAGAGGAGACCAGAGAGAGAGAGAGGAGACCAGAGAGAGAGAGAGGAGACCAGAGAGAGAGAGGAGGAGACCAGAGAGAGAGAGCAGGAGACCAGAGAGAGAGAGAGAGAGAGAGAGAGAGAGAGAAGAGGACCAGAGAGAGAGAGGAGACCAGAGAGAGAGAGGAGACCAGAGAGAGAGATAAGGAGACCAGAGAGAGAGGAGGAGACCAGAGAGAGAGAGAAGGAGACCAGAGAGAGAGAGAAGGAGACCAGAGAGAGAGAGAAGAGGACCAGAGAGAGAGAGAGGAGACCAGAGAGAGAGAGAAGGAGACCAGAGAGAGAGAGAGAGGAGAGCAGAGAGAGAGAGAAGGATACCAGAGAGAGAAGGAGACCAAGGAGAGAGAGAGGGGAGACCAGAGAGAGAGAGGAGGAGACCAGAGAGAGAGAGGGAGGAGACCAGAGAGAGATAAGGAGACCAGAGGGAGAGAAAGAGACCAGAGAGAGAGAAGGAGACCAGAGAGAGAGAGAAGGAGACCAGAGAGAGAGGGAAGGAGACCAGAGAGAGAGAGGGAAGGAGACCAGAGAGAGAGAGAGAAGGAGACCAGAGAGAGAGAGAGGAGGAGACCAGAGAGAGAGAGGAGACCAGAGAGAGAGAAGGAGACCAGAGAGAGAGAGAAGGAGACCAGAGAGAGAGGAGGAGACCAGAGAGAGAGAAGGAGACCAGAGAGAGAGAGAAGGAGACCAGAGAGAGAGAAGGAGACCAGAGAGAGAGAGGAGACCAGAGAGAGAGAAGGAGACCAGAGAGAAGGAGACCAGAGAGAAAGAGAAGGATACCAGAGAGAAAGAGAAGGAGACCAGAGAGAGAGAAGGAGACCAGAGAGAGAGAGAAGGAGACCAGAGAGAGAGAGGAGGAGACCAGGAGACCAGAGAGAGAGAGAGGAGACCAGAGAGAGAGAAGGAGACCAGAGAGAGAGAGAGGAGGAGACCAGAGAGAGAGAAGGAGACCAGAGAGAGAGAGAAGGAGACCAGAGAGAGAGAGAAGGAGACCAGAGAGAGAGGAGGAGACCAGAGAGAGAGAAGGAGACCAGAGAGAGAGAAGGAGACCAGAGAGAGAGAGAAGGAGACCAGAGAGAGAGAAGGAGACCAGAGAGAGAGAAGGAGACCAGAGAGAGAGAAGGAGACCAGAGAGAGAGAGGAGACCAGAGAGAGAGGGAGACCAGAGAAGGGAGACCAGAAGAAAGAGAAAGGATACCAGAGAGAAAGAGAAGGAGACCAGA
>NW_025752560.1:7500-12368 GCF_021184085.1 Oncorhynchus gorbuscha
AAAGCCAAGACAGGATGTTACAAAACGAAACCGCTCGTCTTTCTCTGTCTCAGTCAGGAGAGGAAGGGGTTAAAGCGTGTTCCTGTGCATGTGGGCAGACTTGCGTGCTGTTGGACGTGCCTGCCTGTATTTGTGTGTGTTTGTATGTCTGTGTTTCTGTGTGTGTGTGTGTGAGTGTGTGTGTGTTTACGTTTCACAGACCCTGGGTGAGCCCTTCTCCCAGACTCCCTCCCTTCCTAACCGCAGTGCTCTGCTCTCTGTGACCCATATAGGCTAGCATGTGTTCTGTTCCTTCCACCTCGGGCCCCCTATGCGCTCGGCTCTGTCTGGCAGCCATGTTGGATCTAATTAGCCCTATTAAATATAATCTGGTTTGGCTGAAACTTAAGAACACGGCTCTAAGTGGCAATCTAATGTGTTGAGTAAAGCTTGAAACGCTCTTGAACTGTTTAATTCATTAATTCAGCCCCGGAGTGGTTCCTTGTCCTGCATTCCCAGAGATAAGGTTGACTTTTCCTCCGGTGAAATAGATCAAGGGAAGGTCACTAGTACTGTGGAGATGGAAGAAAGGAATTCAACTGGGTGGGATCTGATTCTGACTCACGTTGCTTCTAAATGAATTGATTTGGGATAAACTCAAAACGTGTCTATTTCTCTCAGTCTTTTACACCAGCGTGTTGAGTTGTGTAGCAATAAATACATTGATTTGGGATAAACTCAAAACGTGTCTATTTCACTCAGTCTGTTACACCAGCGTGTTGAGTTGTGTAGCAATAAATACATTGATTTGGGATAAACTCAAAACGTGTCTATTTCTCTCAGTCTGTTACACCAGCGTGCTGAGTTGTGTAGCAATAAATACATTGATTTGGGATAAACTCAAAACGTGTCTATTTCTCTCAGTCTGTTACACCAGCGTGTTGAGTTGTGTAGCAATAAATAAAAAAATAGAAAAAAGGGGGAACAGTCTTCCTCGTCGTACTGTCTGCTTTATGGTCTCTCTGCAATTGACTGACTTGAGTTACTCAATCCACCCATTCCACCCATTCCACTGTCTCCAGTCCACCAGTTTGAGTTCCTGTAGTGATGACTTTGTGACCTGATAACTTTGAGCTTGTCCCCCTGCAGCTCCACTTGCTAATACTAAACAGTCTCTTTAATCCAGATGAATGGTCCTATAACCTCTTTATTAATCCTCTTCTCTGCACCTCCCAGCCACAGCATTTTAATCAGCTTTCTTAACCTTTTGATGCAGTGGAATCTCCTTATGAACACACACACACACAAACACAGGGCTCTGTCACGTCCTGGCACAACTGGTTACAACAGCAGGAGTCCTTCAGGCAGCTTTAGAGCTGGGGCTGTGAAGCTGTGTGTGTGTGTGTGTGTGTGTGTGTGTGTGTGTGTGTGTGTGTGTGTGTGTGTGTGTGTGTGTGTGTGTGTGTGTGTGTGTGTGTGTGTGTGTGTGTGTGTGTGTGTGTGTGTGTGTGTGTGTGTGTGTGTGTGTGTGTGTGTGTGTGTGTGTGTGTGTGTGTGTGTGTGTGTGTGTGTGTGTGTGTGTGTGTGTGTGTGTGTGTGTGTGTGTGTGTGTGTGTGTGTGTGTGTGTGTGTGTGTGTGTGTGTGTGTGTGTGTGTAATTGAGGGGCAAAGCTCAGAGTGAGTTCCGATTTCCTACCTGTGTTCCCTCTCTCCTGCTTGGGACAGATTCCTTTAGCGGGCGTCAGCCTCCTCTCCTCTTCTTCCTCCCCATGAGGGGTCACCTGCACCCCCACCTCCACCGGTACCGCCCCTCCCCGCAGCAAGACGGGGTTCCCCCCTTCGCCCGGTTTGGAGAACCCCCCAGGGGCGCGGCCTCCCCCACTGCACCGCCGTCTCTTATGCTCTATGAAGACCAGGATGTCTCCCAGAGGGAATTTGGTCTGGCACCTCCCACAGGTCAAGAGGTCATGCTCCCCTGGCCCCGCCCTCCTCGGAATGGGGCTGGGAGTGGACGGCTCCGGGGAGCGAGTTCCCACCCCCAACTCATGATTGGCCTCGGCTGTGGGGGAAGATGAAAAGGGGGGGGGGGTGTTAATCATGATGTCATCATGATGTCATCATGGAACAGTTCTAGAACACACTACATCTGATTGTCAACAGCACAAACTGTATCGTACAAAACTAAAGTCAATAACAAATGATGTTTTTCCTTTATGTTTCAGATAACATTACCTGCAAAATGCCATAATTCCATACCGCACCAGAGAAGCTGCTTAATGTTAAGCATACTGTTTAGTCTCACCACACAAGCAGGCAGCTGTGTTGCTGTAAACCTTCTGCAACAAATAAACCAACCAAACACCTCAGACCCTCAATCTTATCCGGGAGCTGAGATGAGTGAGTGAAGGCGTGGCTGACACACTATGAGTGAAGGCGTGGCTGACACACTATGAGTGAAGGCGTGGCTGACACACTATGAGTGAAGCTATGAACCATTTCACAACGGTCGATGGGTTCCGGTGCAGCTCGCTGTTCTCTGCAATAGCTTCTGCTGTATGGGAACCTCACTACAAGCATGCAAGAAGGTAGGCCACATCCACCCCACGACAGATGTTTATGTTGAGTGGGGACATGTGTGTGTGTTCGTGTGTTTGTTCGTGTGTGTGTGTGAACACAGGTGTATTGTCCACAGAGAGATCTATAAAGAGAAGCCACTCCTAAACCAGGTGTATTCTCCTCAGAGAGATCTATAAAGAGAAGCCTCTCCTAACCCAGGTGTATTGTCCTCAGAGAGATCTATAAAGAGAAGCCTCTCCTAACCCAGGTATATTGTCCTCAGAGAGATCTATAAAGAGAAGCCTCTCCTAACCCAGGTATATTGTCCTCAGAGAGATCTATGAAGAGAAGCCTCTCCTAACCCAGGTATATTGTCCTCAGAGAGATCTATAAAGAGAAGCCTCTCCTAACCCAGGTATATTGTCCTCAGAGAGATCTATAAAGAAAAGCCTCTCCTACCCCAGGTGTATTGTCCTCAGAGAGATCTATAAAGAGAAGCCACTCCTAACCCAGGTGTATTGTCCTCAGAGAGATCTATAAAGAGAAGCCTCTCCTAACCCAGGTATATTGTCCTCAGAGAGATCTATAAAGAGAAGCCTCTCCTAACCCAGGTATATTGTCCTCAGAGAGATCTATAAAGAGAAGCCTCTCCTAACCCAGGTGACAGTACTGCAGGTCTCATTCTCTACACAGTTGACACTGTCATCAATATCCATAAGTCATTCTCTCCTGGTTGTTTTACAGTGAAGTCCCATGGTGTAAATTCATGAAGGACGCTTGCTCTGTAACAATACCCTGATATAACCAATAGGTTACGGTATATACATCTTCTCCCAGAGGGCCTGCAGGAAGCTTGAAGCTCCAGTGACCCAGGGAGAGGTGTTGATGTCTGGGAGAGGAGCTTAGCAAAGCCTGCCTCTATCGTCTACCAGACCCATTTCCCTTCAGTCTCTCGCCCTACAAACATCCACGGGCACAGATCAGTGTGTGTGTGTGTGTGTGTGTGTGTGTGTGTGTGTGTGTGTGTGTGTGTGTGTGTGTGTGTGTGTGTGTGTGTGTGTGTGTGTGTGTGTGTGTGTGTGTGTGTGTGTGTGTGTGTGTGTGTGTGTGTGTGTGTGTGTGTGTGTGTGTGTGTGTGTGTGTGTGTGTGTGTGTGGCTAAACTTCTAGTCACATCTGCTACAGCCAGGCAGTTACACAAAACATGGGTCCCAAAAGAACCCCTATTCCCATAGGGCTCTGTTCAAAAGTAGTGCACTATATAGGGAATAGTGCTCTGGTCAAAAGTAGTGCACTATATAGGGAATAGGGCTCTGGTCAAAAGTAGTGCACTATATAGGGAATAGGGCCCTGGTCTAAAGTTGTGTACTACATTGGGAAAAGGGATCTGGTCTAAAGTAGTGCACTATATAGGGAATAGGGCCCTGGTCTAAAGTAGTGTACTACATAGGGAATAGGGCTCTGGTCTAAAGTAGTGCACTATATAGGGAATAGGGCCCTGGTCTAAAGTAGTGTACTATATAGGGAATAAGGTGCCATTTGGGATGCAGTCTTGAGTTTCACATGGTTTCTTAGTTGCACATAATCCTCCATTATGTCTGTCTTTCCAGTCCATTCCCTGACCTCTGACCTCCTGGCTATTGCCCTGAAGGGATTCTAAGTGTTTTTTCACACAGCATATTTCTCTTAAACAGTATCTTGGAACAGGGCCAAGTCATTTCCATGTCATAAAAGAGGAAGACAAATATGTAGTTCCAACCTCGCCAGGCCAGGATATCACCTGATGGGACCTGTTTCAGTGTGTTTCTATGTGTTTCAGTATGGGCCTTGTGGCCGTGTGTCTCCTTAGCCCTGGCATCAAAAGCCTCATCTTAGTTGCCAGGGACATTTAAGATGGGTGGGTGGCATAATTTGAAATGAACTCAATTCCTGACATGACTGCAACTATAAACAGAGAGAAAGAGAGAGAGAGAGAGAGAGAGAGAGAGAGAGAGAGAGAGAGAGAGAGAGAGAGAGAGAGAGAGAGAGAGAGAGAGAGAGAGAGAGAGAGAGAGAGAGAGAGAGAGAGAGAGAGAGAGAGAGAGAGAGAGAGAGAGAGAGAGAGAGAGAGAGAGAGAGAGAGAGAGAGAGAGAGAGCAAGAGAGAGAGAGAGAGAGAGAGAGAGAGAGAGAGAGAGAGAGAGAAGAGAGTATATAGAGAGAGAGAGAGAGAGAGAGAGAGAGAGAGAGAGAGAGAGAGAGAGAGAGAGAGAGAGAGAGAGAGAGAGAGAGAAGAGAGAGAAAGAGTATATATAGAGAGAGCGAGAGAGAGAGAGAGAGAGAGAGAGAGAGAGAG
>NW_025752561.1:0-12360 GCF_021184085.1 Oncorhynchus gorbuscha
TACCTTTAGAGTTTAATTGGGGAGATGGTAACTCTTTAAAGAACCGCTCTCATCACACCCCAGATCCTAATGAGTTAATTGTTTCATGATTCATTTAATCTGGTAACACTAAACATAGTTATTTAATTATATAAATAACTGTTTTCAGATTAATGTTCAAGTCAAGTCACGACTGGATTGTCGAGATCTGTGTGGAAGAACTTGACTGGCCTGTACAGAGCCCTGACCTCAACCCTATCAAACATATTTGGGATGAATTGGAACGCTGACTGCGACCTTACTGCCCGACCTCGCTAATAATCTTGTAGCTGAATGGAAGCCCCTGAAGCAATGTTCCAACATTTATTCTTCCCAGAAGAGTGGAGGCTGTTATAGCAGGAAACGAAAGACCAAGTCAGTACAATTTAAATTATGCACAATGGCACAGCATTTCATAAACATTTCTGTGGGAAAGTTAATATATTGATATTTACATTTACATTTACATTTAAGTCATTTAGACAAATTGGTGCAATCACCTTATGACATCCAGTGGGACAGTCACTTACAATAGTGCATCTAAAACTTAGGGGGGGTGGGGTGAGAGGGATTACTTAACCTATCCTAGGTATTCCTTAAAGAGGTGGGGTTTCAGGTGTCTCCGGAAGGTGGTGATTGACTCCGCTGTCCTGGCGTCGTGAGGGAGTTTGTTCCACCATTGGGGGCAGGGCAGCGAACAGTTTTGACTGGGCTGAGCGGGAGCTGTACTTCCTCAGTGGTAGGGAGGCGAGCAGGCCAGAGGTGGATGAACGCAGTGCCCTTGTTTGGGTGTAGGGCCTGATCAGAGCCTGGAGGTACTGAGGTGCCGTTCCCCTCACAGCTCCGTAGGCAAGCACCATGGTCTTGTAGCGGATGCGAGCTTCAACTGGAAGCCAGTGGAAGAACGGAGGAGCCGGGTGACGTGAGAGAACTTGGGAAGGTTGAACACCAGACGGGCTGCGGCGTTCTGGATGAGTTGAAGGGGTTTAATGGCACAGGCAGGGAGCCCAGCCAACAGCGAGTTGCAGTAATCCAGACGGGAGATGACAAGTGCCTGGATTAGGACCTGCGCCGCTTCCTGTGTGAGGCAGGGTCGTACTCTGCGGATGTTGTAGACATGAACCTACAGGAACGGGCCACCGCCTTGATGTTAGTTGAGAACGACAGGGTGTTGTCCAGGATCACGCCAAGGTTCTTGGCGCCTGGGAGGAGGACACAATGGAGTTGTCAACCGTGATGGCGAGATCATGGAACGGGCAGTCCTTCCCGGGAGGAAGAGCAGCTCCGTCTTGCCGAGGTTCAGCTTGAGGTGGTGATCCGTCATCCACACTGATATGTCTGCCAGACATGCAGAGATGCGATTCGCCACCTGGTCATCAGAAGGAGGAAAGGAGAAGATTAATTGTGTGTCGTCTGCATAGCAATGATAAGAGAGACCATGTGAGGTTATGACAGAGCCAAGTGACTTGGTGTATAGCGAGAATAGGAGAGGGCCAAGAACAGAGCCCTGGGGGACACCAGTGGTGAGAGCGCGTGGTGAGGAGACAGATTCTCGCCACGCCACCTGGTAGGAGCGACCTGTCAGGTAGGACGCAATCCAGCGTGGGCCGCGCCGGAGATGCCCAACTCGGAGAGGGTGGAGAGGGAGGATCTGATGGTTCACAGTATCGAAGGCAGCCGATAGATCTAGAAGGATGAGAGCAGAGGAGAGAGAGTTAGCTTTAGCAGTGCGGAGCGCCTCCGTGATACAGAGGAGAGCAGTCTCCAGTTGAGTGACTAGTCTTGAAACCTGACTGATTTGGATCAAGAAGGTCATTCAGAGAGAGATAGCGGGAGAGCTGGCCAAGGACGGCACGTTCAAGAGTTTTGGAGAGAAAAGAAAGAAGGGATACTGGTCTGTAATTGTTGACATCGGAGGGATCGAGTGTAGGTTTTTTCAGAAGGGGTGCAACTCTCGCTCTCTTGAAGACGGAAGGGACGTAGCCAACGGTCAGGGATGAGTTGATGAGCGAGGTGAGGTAGGAGAAGGTCTCCCGGGAAATGGTCTGGAGAAGAGAGGAGGGGATAGGGTCAGCGGGCAGGTTGTTGGGCGGCGGCCGTCACAAGACGCTTGAGATTTCATCTGGAGAGAGAGGGGAGAAAGAGGTCAGAGCACAGGGTAGGGCAGTGTGAGCAGAACCAGCGGTGTCGTTTGACTTAGCAAACGAGGATCGGATGTCGTCGACCTTCTTTTCAAAATGGTTGACGAAGTCATCTGCAGAGAGGGAGGAGGGGGGGGGGAGGGGGCGGAGGATTCAGGAGGAGGAGAAGGTGGCAAAGAGCTTCCTAGGGTTGGAAGCAGAAGCTTGGAATTTAGCGTGGTAGAAAGTGGCTTTAGCAGCAGAGACAGAGGAGGAAAATGTAGAGAGGAGGGAGTGAAAAGGATGCCAGGTCCGCAGGAGGCGCAGTTTTCCTCCATTTCCGCTCGGCTGCCCGGAGCCCTGTTCTGTGAGCTCGCAATGAGTCATCGAGCCACGGAGCGGGAGGGAGGACCGAGCCGGCCTGGAGGATAGGGGACATAGAGAGTCAAGGGATGCAGAGAGGGAGGAGAGGAGGGTTGAGGAGGCAGAATCAGGAGATAGGTGGGAGAAGGTTTGAGCGGAGGGAAGAGATGATAGGATGGAAGAGGGAGAGAGTAGCGGGGAGAGAGAGCGAAGGTTGGGACGGCGCGATACCATCCGAGTAGGGGCAGTGTGGGAGGTGTTGGATGAGAGCGAGAGGGAAAAGGATACAAGGCAGTGGTCGGAGACTTGGAGGGGAGTTGCAATGAGGTTAGTGGAAGAACAGCATCTAGTAAAGATGAGGTCGAGCGTATTGCCTGCCTTGTGAGTAGGGGGGAAGGTGAGAGGGTGAGGTCAAAAGAGGAGAGGAGTGGAAAGAAGGAGGCAGAGAGGAAAGAGTCAAAGGTAGACGTGGGGAGGTTAAAGTCGCCCAGAACTGTGAGAGGTGAGCCGTCCTCAGGAAAGGAGCTTATCAAGGCATCAAGCTCATTGATGAACTCTCCGAGGGAACCTGGAGGGCGATAAATGATAAGGATGTTAAGCTTGAAAGGGCTAGTAACTGTGACAGCATGGAATTCAAAGGAGGCGATAGACAGATGGGTAAGGGGAGAAAGAGAGAATGACCACTTGGGAGAGATGAGGATCCCGGTGCCACCACCCCGCTGACCAGACGCTCCGGGGTGTGCGAGAACACGTGGGCGGACGAAGAGAGAGCAGTAGGAGTAGCAGTGTTGTCTGTGGTGATCCATGTTTCCGTCAGGGCCAAGAAGTCGAGGACTGGAGGGAGGCATGGGCTGAGATGAACTCTGCCTTGTTGACCGCAGATTGGCAGTTCCAGAGGCTACCGGAGACCTGGAACTCCACGTGGGTCGTGCGCGCTGGGACCACCAGAGTAGGGTGGCGCGGCCACGCGGTGAGGAGCGTTTGTATGGTCTGTGCAGAGAGGAGAGAACAGGGATAAACCGACACATAGTTGACAGGCTACAGAAGAGGCTACGCTAATGCAAAGGAGATTGGAATGACAAGTGGACTACACGTCTCGAATGTTCAGAAAGTTAAGCTACGTAGCAAGAATCTTATTGACTAAAATGATTAAAATGATACAGTACTGCTGAAGTAGGCCAGCTGGCAGTGGGTGCGTTGTTGACACTACACTAATCAAGTCGTTCCGTTGAGTGTAATGGTTTCTGCAGTGTTGCTATTCGGGGAGCTAGCAGGCTAGCTAGCAGTGTTGTTTACGTTACGTTGCGTTAAAAGAACGACAATAGATGGCTAGCGAACCTAGAAAATCGCTCTAGACTACACAATTATCTTTGATACAAAGACGGCTATGTAGCTAGCTAAGTAGCTAGCTACGATCAAACAAATCAAACCGTTGTACTGTAATGAAAATGAAGTGAAAATGTGATACAACCTGTGAATGCGACCGGGTAGTTGAGTTCTATACAGAAGACGTTGGCTAGCGTTGGCTAGCTGTTGGCTAGCTAGCAGAGTCACCTACGTTAAGGACGACAAATAGCTGGCTAGCTAACCTCGGTAAATTAAGATAATCACTCTAAGACTACACACTCTAAACCTAAACAACACAATTATCTTGGATACGATGATACGATGATACGAAGACAGCAAAGACAGCTATGTAGCTAGCTAACACTACACTGATCAAGTCGTTCAGTTGAGTGTCGTTAGCTAGCTGGCTAGTGAAGACTACGTTAGGACGGCGAAATACGATAATTACGCAATTATCTTTGATACAAAGACGGCTATGTAGCTAGCTGAGAAGAAATTGCTAAGATAAGACAAATCAAACCGTTGTGATATAATGAAATATAATGAAAAAGTTATACTACCCGTTGGAGCGACGTGCAGATGCGACCACTCGCTCCAACCGGAACCGGAAGAGTTCGGTTTGCTGCCATTCAGTTTGCTGCCATATGGCTGGTTTCACATTTGTCTCCAGCGATTGTAAGATAAAGTAGATCTGAACAAGTTTCATTTAGAAAAATAACTATTCCCATATACCTAGCTCTTATCAAGTTGTAAATTAGAGTGCATGAATAGTGTTATTTATATATATTTTAAATTAAGCAGATGCCTTTTCCACTTGGAACCGGAAGGTTCACGAGAGCTTATTCAAATCAAATCAAACTATTTGTCACATGCGCCGAATACAACAAGTGTAGACCTTACCGTGAAAATGCTTACTTACAAGCCCTTAACCAACAGTGCAGAAAATATTTACCAAATAAACTAAAGTAAAAAATAATAAAAAAGTAACACAATAAAAAATAACATTAATGAGGCTATATACAGGTTAGTCTAGGTAATTTGTACATGTAGGTAGGGGTGAAGTGACTATGCATAGATAATAAACAGCGAGTAGCAGCAGTGTAAAAAACTAATGGAGGGGGGCGGGTTTTCAATGTAAATAGCCCTGTGGCCATTTGATTAATGGGTGACTGGAGTCTTTGACAATTTTTGGTCTTTCCTCTGACACCGCTTAGTACATACAGTGGGGCAAAAAAATATTTATTCAGCCACCAA
This sequence comes from Oncorhynchus gorbuscha, assembly GCF_021184085.1. Taxonomy (NCBI): domain Eukaryota; kingdom Metazoa; phylum Chordata; class Actinopteri; order Salmoniformes; family Salmonidae; genus Oncorhynchus; species Oncorhynchus gorbuscha. Next base: position 5,103 of record NW_025752561.1, read on the forward strand.
TTGTGCAAGTTCACCCACTTAAAAAGATGAGAGAGGCCTGTAATTTTCATCATATGTACACTTCAACTATGACAGACAAAATGAGACATAAAAAATCCAGAAAATCACATTGTAGGATTTTTAATGAATTTATTTGCAAAATATGGTGGAAAATAAGTATTTGGTCACCTACAAACAAGCAATATTTCTGGCTCTCACAGACATGTAAATTCATCTTTAAGAGGCTCCTCTGTCCTCCACTCGTTACCTGTATTAATGACCTGAGGGGCCCCAGTGTTGAGGATCAGCGTGGCAGATGTGTTGCTGCCTACCCTTACCACCTGGGGGTGGCCCGTCAGGAAGTCCAGGATGCAGTTGCAGAGGGAGGTGTTTAGTCCCAGGGTCCTTAGCTTAGTGATAAGCATTATGGGCACTATGGCGTTGAACGCTGAGCTGTAGTCAATGAACAGCATTCTCACATAGGTGTTCCTTTTGTCTTGTTGGGAAAGGGCAGTGTGGAGTGAGATTGAGATTTCATCATCTGTGGATCTGTTGGGGCAGTACGCGGATTGGAGTGGGTCTAGGGCACATATGTCAGAGTCAAGGCCCGCGGGCCACATCCGGCCAGCGAGAAGGTTTTACGGCCCCTGGGATGATCTTGATTTGTTATTACCGGCCCGCAGAACCGCAGCAAGCCGGCAGCCCGCAAGATCTTTAGCACCAATACTACACATTTCCCACAATGCAACGGTGGCGCACCGAGCAGTAGGCTGCTTCATTTCAATATTTATTGGCACAGCAGTTGTCAGCATCACAGTAAAATTAACTTTCAGATACCCATCAAAAATGGCAAAAAACGGAAGGTGGACACTGAGAACAGGGGTTTCAAACAAGGTGGGAGTCGGAGTATTTGTTCACGGAGTAGCTGGAAAACCTGTGTGTCTTCTGTGTGGAGAAAGTGTGGCGGTACTGAAAGAGTATAATCTGAGACGACATTATGAAACGAAACACGCGGACAAAAACAAGAATATGGACATGCGACTTACAAAGGCTACAAATGGGTGGCAGAGGAGAGGAATTAAAAAACTGAGGCCTCAAATCTGGAGACAAAGGCTACAAAGGCAGAGGTTAAAAACGAGGCCTCAAAAGCTCTGTTCAAGACCAAAATCACAAGGCCAGGCTGCTGTCAAGGCCAGTTTTTATTTTGGCAGAAGAGATCGCTAAATCAGCCCGGCCATTTACGGAGGGGATTTCATCAAAAACTGCATGATTAAAGTTTGTGACGAAGTTTGCCCAGAAAAGGCAACTCTTTTTAAATGTGAGTCTGAGCGAAACACCATTGCCGGAAAGTAGACCAGTTGTCCATCAATCTAAAGAGCAGCTTGTGAAAAAGGGAAAAGATTTCATTGCATATTCCTTGGCTGTGGATGAGAGCACCGACATTTCTGACATTGCCCAGTTGTCAATTTTCATCCGCGGAGTGGACTCCAGCCTAAGCGTGACAGAGGAGTTTTGGCTTTACGTCCTATGCATGGCACAACTACGGGGCATGATTTGTATGAAGAGGTGTCAAGATGTGTAAATGAGATGGAGCTGCCTTGGGAAAAACTCGTGGGTTTGACAACCGACGGAGCACCTGCGATGTGTGGACACAGGAGCGGACTGGTGGCGAAGATACGGGAAAAGATGCAAGAGGAAAACGCGACAGGTGAGCTGACAGCTTATCATTGTATCATACACCAGGAAGCGTTGTGCGGTAAAGCCTTGAAAATGGAGCATGTAATGAGCATCATCACGCGCACAGTTAACTTTATCAGAGCCAAAGGTTTGAATCACCGCCAGTTCAAGGCATTTCTGACGGAGTTAGAAACGGAGCATGGTGATTTGCCTTATCACACAGAGGTGCGATGGCTAAGCCAGGAAAGGTGCTTCAAAGATGTTTGGAGCTTCGTGAGGGGAGATTTGTCTGTTCTTGGACAGCAAAGGGAAAGACACAACACAACTCCGAGGGAAATGTTTCTGTGTGAAATGGCTTTTCTGTGTGACATTACGAGTCATCTGAATGCAATGAACTTGCAGCTGCAGGGTCGGGATCGTGTCATCTCTGATATGTACAGTACAGTGAAGGCATTTAAAACCAAACTGACTCTGTGGGAGGCATGAATGCGGAAAGAAAATTTGAGCCACTTTTCCCAGCTGCCAGACCATGAAAGAAGCTCTCTACCAGTGCGTTCCCGAGCGCACAGTTGGCTGATAAAATAGGTATGCTTGCCGCTGACTTTCGACGCTGATTTGCTGACTTTGAAGCACAAAAAAGCAGGTTGGAACTGCTCGGTAACCCATTTGCTGTTTGGCGTGGAAAGCTCACCACCAAACCTCCAAATGGAGTTGATTGACCTCCAATGCAATGATGCACTGATGGCAAAATATCTCGGCAGTGGGTGCTTTCTGCGGAGTTAGCCGTTCCTCCCCGACACAATGCTAGCTGCGCATCCAGGCTGCTCAAACGTTGTCTATGTTTGGCAGCACATACCTGTGTGAACAACTGTTTTCTTTGATGAACTTGAACAAAACATCACACAGAAGTGGAGCTTACTGCTGAACACCTCCACTCAATTCTGAGGATTTCTCAGCTCAGAGCCTTACCCCGAACATTGATGAACTTGTGGAAAAGATGGGACACCACCAAAGTATCACCCTCAACCTCAAACAAGTGAACATTACTGTGCAATCACATATTTAAGAGTTTTTACTCAGTTCAGTTTAAAGTTAAAGTTTAATATTTGTTTTCACTGCATGTTACTTCTCCTTAAACAAAGTGTTGTTTTTGATTAATAGATTTTTGCACTTTATTTTATTGTATTTCAATCCAATTATATTTTAAAAATATTTCAGTTGAGTGGATGATAGAAAATTGCTATTATTGTTTTTTTCTTTGAAGTAAATTTAGCCCACTTTTGCTAAAATAGAAAATATAGGCTACTGATGGTGCCTTGAATACCGGTTTCTTTCATTTAATGTTCATGTTATGGGGATTTTTATATAAAGGAAATTTGTCTTTTGTGTCTGTTGAAAATTAAAGATTACTGACAGAGCCATAAGAAAATATTGCTTTATTTATCTGATCATATTGGAATATATTTGTTAGGTTTTCAGTAGGTTCAATTAGGTTCACTAGACTATATGCGTCATTTAAAAAATTTTCAATGAACATTCGAACAGTCCGGCCCTCGGCTTGTAGCTAAATTTTTTATTTGGCCCTCCGTCCATTTGACTTTGACACCCCTGGTCTAGGGCATCCGGGATGATGCTGTTGATGTGAGCCATGACCAGCCTTTCAAAGCACTTCATGGCTACCGACATGAGTACTACAGGGCAGTAATAATTTAGGCAGATTACATTCGCTTCCTTGGTTACATGGACTATGGTGGTCTGCTTGAAACATGTAGGTATTACAGACTCGGTCAGGGAGAAGTTTAAAATGTCAGTAAAACACCAGTTCGATCACGCGCATGCTTTGAGTACACGTCCTGGTAATCCATCTGGCACCGCAGCTTTGTGAATGTTGACCTATTTAAAGGTCTTGCTCACGTTGGCTACTGAGAGTTTTATCACACAGTCATCTGGAACAGCTGTTGCTCTCATGCATGCTTCATTGCTGCTTGCCGCGAAGTGAGCATGAAAGGCATTTAGCTCATCTGATAGGCTCGCGTCACTGGGCAGCTCGCTGCTGGGTTTCCCTTTGTAGACCGTAATAGTTTTCAAGCCCTGCCACATCCGACAAGCGTCAGAGCCAGTGTAGTAGGATTCAATCTTAATCCTGTATTGACCCTTTGCCTGTTAGATGGTTCGTCTGAGGGCATAGCGGGATTTCTTATAAATGCCCCGATTAGTGTCCCACTCCTTAAAAGCGGCAGCTCTAGCCTTCAGCTCCATGTGGATTTTGCCTGTAATCCATGGCTTCTGGTTGGGATATGTACGTACGGTCACTGTGGGGACGACGTCGTCGATACACTTATTGATGAAGCCAATGACTGAGGTGGTATACTCCTCAATGCCATTTGATGAATCCCAGAACATATTCCAGTCTGTAATAGCAAAACAGTAGAGTAGCATCCACATCATCTGACCACTTCCGTATTGAGCAATTTGCTGGAACTTCCTGCTTTAGTTTTTGCTTGTTAGCAGGAACCAGGAGGATAGCATTATGGTCAGATTTGCCAAATGGAGGGCGGGGAGAGCTTTAGTATACATCTCTATGTGTGGAGTAAATGTGGTCTAGAGTTGTTTTTACCTCTGGTTGCACATGTGACATGTTGGTAGAAATGAGGTAAAAACGGATTTAAGTTTCCCTGCATTAAAGTCCCTATGGCCTTCTACAGCTGGTTGAGTGCGGTCTTAGTGAAAACTCTCTTGGTAGATAGTGTGGTCTACAGCTTATCATAATGTACTCTACCTTTTCAGTCATAAGACATGGTAGCAGCAACATTACTGTATGTTCAAAATAAGTTTAAAAAATAAGTTACAAACTATTTGAAAAAACTAACAAAATATCACAGTTGGTTAGGAACACATAAAACGGCAGCCTTCCCCTCCAGCCACATTCTGTTCCGCGTTCATGGTTTCCTCGCGAGTAAAGGTGATAATGGAATTATGAGGGAATTAAGTCAAAGTCAGAATACGACGTATCTGTAGACACACCTGCTCCACACCTTAATTTATTCCATCTCCACCCCAAACAAATAGCTGGTGAATAGCAGGCTATTCTCATGCTTAACTTCAAGGTCAGAATACACGTAAAGAGAAAGGTGCATAAAAGGGAATTCCATCCCATTTACGCTTAACAATGGTTGGAATTCCCCCATAATGCCCTATAGATGCATTTATAGTATTTTGAGTATACCTTAATAATATGGCAACAAACATAATGAATATTTGGTCACTCAGTCGTCTAGTTAACATATGATGGGAGAGGGGATTCATAGGTTCACCGTGGCGCTATCATTTTGTTGATGGATGGCATGGTCTATCCAGGAGACACCAGGGGCGTCTGGGATTGGTCTGACTGGACTCGACAGCACCATGAACCTCAAGCTCCTGGCAAATCAACCTCACAGGAACGACGAGTGTCTTCTGGAGGATGCCTGAGGCCTGTAGATAGGAACCAGGAGATAAAGCTAGCTAGCTAGCGCTGGATGTCTGTAGGCCCTAATACAAGCAAAGCAAGGTTCTGTTGATCTAAACACAACACATCTGCTGCCAGATCACGCTTCGCCCAAGAAAGCTGTCACGGGGAGCCTGTAAGTTGCGCTTTGAACTCACATCAAGCATGAGAGCGATATCAAAAGGAGAATGCCCTCAAAACAGCCGTCTTCTGAGACTTAAAAAGCAATGCGTAGGTAGGCCCTAGTTTAAAAAAAAGTTTTTCTTGGCTGCTGTCGTGAATAAACAGCTTTTGAGAAGTCATTATGGGCCATTTGCTAAATCAATACAGTGTAAAATCTAAAATCATTTTCCAGATGAACTGCTAGCAAGCTAGGAGTATTGAGCTGGGTTCAGTCTATCCATGTTGTGATGGCTGTAATGATTGGGATGGCTGTAATGATAGGATTTCCATGACAGTGGTGTGAGGCATGTTGTGATGGCTGTAATGATTGGGATGGCTGTAATGATAGGATTTCCATGACAGTGGTGTGAGGCATGTTGTGATGGCTGTAATGATAGGATTTCCATGACAGTGGTGTGAGGCATGTTGTGACAAATTACTGCCATTCTCTTTGACCTCGCTGGATATCAAGCTGGGGTGTTGTACACATGAGACACACACACCTCTGGTAACATAGTGTCTGCCCCAGAGAAAGAGAGCCAGAGTGAGTGAGAGAGAAAGAAAGAGTAAATCAGAGGAAAAGGTCAATAAAGAGAGGAAGACAGAGAAACAGACATACAAAGAAGATCCAGCTCAGCCGTGTGTGTTAGCGGTTTCCATGACGATGTGGCGTACCCTGTGCATCATCAGCGCAATGGCAGATAATTATACAGTGATTCTTTACCAAAATAACAAGGTCATTACAGAGCCTTGTCAAATCAATGCTGAGAGTGTCCGTACTGATTAAGCCATCCCCTCTTAACTCTGACATTGTGTCAATAGCATCCAACCGGGCAGGCAGAGAGAGAGGGGGGGTTGGGGGTTGAGAGAGAGAGAGAGAGAGGGAGTGTGTGTGCCCCCCCCCTCCATGATTGGAGTGCAATAGCCATCAGTCAGGGAGGTTGGTTGGACTAATGATTCCCTGTGCTGTCTATTACAAATACATAACAACTCAATCCTGCTCACGGAAACACAGAGGCATGAGGGAGAGAGAAAGAGAAGAAAAAGGGACCTTGTTGCAGCTTCATTTGAGGCTGTATTACATTGGTGAGAGCAGATAATCTTTACCTGGGTTGATTCAAATGATTAAAGGAGAACAATAAAGGAACAGGGGAAGGGGAGTTTTCTCTTTCTTCCAATGCCATTTATAATTTTAGTTATTTTCCTCCTGTTCCCCGAAGAAAGTTAATGGATCTCTCATTTCTTCATAATGCTGTTACTCTGGCTAACTTTTCTATTTATCCCTCTTGTTTCTGCTAGTCAGTGTTGGGGAAAATCCCTCTGGCTAGTGTTAGGGTTGTGATAATGATTTGATGTTACTCATGTACATGTACATACATGTATCTAACTCAAAAGCATATGTCTACACAACATAATCAATCTGTTTTCCAAACTGAAAATAATTTGATAAAACTCAAAATAGTGCTTAAAATAATACATTTACTAACCCGAAAAGTTTACCCAATTTAATTTCATCAATATGTTTACCGTACATAAAATAAGAACCTTATCCAAATCAAAATAGCACATCCTGGCTCAATGAACAAAATAACAAGTTTACCCATCTGAAATTAATCAGTTTACCTAAATCATAAGAACTTTATCTGACTCAAAATAGCAATTGTATCCAATTCAAAATAATCCTGGTTCAATGGACATCCTGGCTCAACCCTCACCCTAGTGTCTCACCTCACCCTAGTGTCAACCCTCATCCTAGTGTCAACCCTCATCCTAGTGTCAACCCCTCACCCTAGTGTCAACCCTCACCCTAGTGTCAACCCTCACCCTAGTGTCAACCCTCACCCTAGTGTCAACCTAACCCTAGTGTCAACTCCTAACCCTCACCCTAGTGTCAACCCCTCACCCTAGTGTCTCACCTCACCCTAGTGTCAACCCTCACCCTAGTGTCAACCA
>NW_025752562.1:0-12346 GCF_021184085.1 Oncorhynchus gorbuscha
TTGTGTGTGTTTAGTGGTCTCTCTCTCTCTCTAGTTGTGTGTGTTTAGTGGTCTCTCTCTCTCTCTAGTTGTGTGTGTTTAGTGGTCTCTCGCTCTCTAGTTGTGTGTGTGTTTAGTAGTCTCTCTCTCTCTCTAGTTGTGTGTGTGTTTAGTGGTCTCTCTCTCTCTCTCTCTAGTTGTGTGTGTTTAGTGGTCTCTCTCTCTCTCTCTAGTTGTGTGTGTTTAGTGGTCTCTCTCTCTCTCTCTAGTTGTGTGTGTTTAGTGGTCTCTCTCTCTCTCTCTAGTTGTGTGTGTTTAGTGGTCTCTCTCTCTCTCTCTAGTTGTGTGTGTTTAGTGGTCTCTCTCTCTCTCTCTAGTTGTGTGTGTTTAGTGGTCTCTCTCTCTCTCTCTAGTTGTGTGTGTTTAGTGGTCTCTCTCTCTCTCTAGTTGTGTGTGTTTAGTGGTCTCTCTCTCTCTCTCTCTAGTTGTGTGTGTTTAGTGGTCTCTCTCTCTCTCTAGTTGTGTGTGTTTAGTAGTCTCTCTCTCTCTCTAGTTGTGTGTGTTTAGTAGTCTCTCTCTCTAGTTGTGTGTGTTTAGTAGTCTCTCTCTCTCTCTCTAGTTGTGTGTGTTTAGTGGTCTCTCTCTCTCTCTCTCTCTAGTTGTGTGTTTAGTGGTCTCTCTCTCTCTCTCTCTAGTTGTGTGTGTGTTTAGTGGTCTCTCTCTCTAGTTGTGTGTTTAGTAGTCTCTCTCTAGTTTCTAGTTGTGTGTGTTTAGTGGTCTCTCTCTCTTCTAGTTGTGTGTTTAGTAGTCTCACTTGTGTGTGTTTAGTGGTCTCTCTCTCTCTCTAGTTGTTGTGTTTAGTGGTCTCTCTCTCTCTCTAGTTGTGTGTTTAGTGGTCTCTCTCTCTAGTTGTGTGTGTTTAGTGGTCTCTCTCTCTAGTTGTGTGTGTTTAGTGGTCTCTCTCTCTCTAGTTGTGTGTGTTTAGTGGTCTCTCTCTCTCTAGTTGTGTGTGTTTAGTGGTCTCTCTCTCTCTCTCTAGTTGTGTGTGTTTAGTAGTCTCTCTCTCTCTCTCTAGTTGTGTGTGTTTAGTGGTCTCTCTCTCTCTCTAGTTGTGTGTGTTAGTGGTCTCTCTCTCTCTCTAGTTGTGTGTGTTTAGTGGTCTCTCTCTCTCTCTCTAGTTGTGTGTGTTTAGTGGTCTCTCTCTCTCTCTCTAGTTGTGTGTGTTTAGTAGTCTCTCTCTCTCTCTAGTTGTGTGTGTTTAGTAGTCTCTCTCTCTCTCTAGTTGTGTGTTTAGTAGTCTCTCTCTCTCTCTCTAGTTGTGTGTTTAGTAGTCTCTCTCTCTCTCTAGTTGTGTGTGTTTAGTAGTCTCTCTCTCTCTCTAGTTGTGTGTGTTTAGTGGTCTCTCTCTCTCTAGTTGTGTGTGTTTAGTAGTCTCTCTCTCTAGTTGTGTGTGTTTAGTGGTCTCTCTCTCTCTCTCTCTAGTTGTGTGTTTAGTGGTCTCTCTCTCTCTCTAGTTGTGTGTTTAGTAGTCTCACTTGTGTGTGTTTAGTGGTCTCTCTCTCTCTCTCTAGTTGTGTGTGTTTAGTGGTCTCTCTCTCTCTCTCTAGTTGTGTGTGTTTAGTGGTCTCTCTCTCTCTCTCTCTCTAGTTGTGTGTGTGTTTAGTGGTCTCTCTCTCTAGTTGTGTGTGTTTAGTGGTCTCTCTCTCTCTCTAGTTGTGTGTGTGTTTAGTGGTCTCTCTCTCTCTCTAGTTGTGTGTGTGTTTAGTGGTCTCTCTCTCTCTAGTTGTGTGTGTTTAGTGGTCTCTCTCTCTCTAGTTGTGTGTGTTTAGTGGTCTCTCTCTCTAGTTGTGTGTGTTTAGTGGTTTCTCTCTCTCTAGTTGTGTGTGTTTAGTGGTCTCTCTCTCTCTAGTTGTGTGTGTTTAGTGGTCTCTCTCTCTCTCTCTCTAGTTGTGTGTGTTTAGTGGTCTCTCTCTCTCTCTAGTTGTGTGTGTTTAATGGTCTCTCTCTCTCTCTAGTTGTGTGTGTTTAGTGGTCTCTCTCTCTCTCTCTCTAGTTGTGTGTGTGTTTAGTGGTCTCTCTCTCTCTCTCTCTAGTTGTGTGTGTGTTTAGTAGTCTCTCTCTCTCTCTAGTTGTGTGTGTTTAGTGGTCTCTCTCTCTCTCTCTAGTTGTGTGTTAGTGGTCTCTCTCTCTCTCTAGTTGTGTGTGTTTAGTGGTCTCTCTCTCTCTAGTTGTGTGTGTTTAGTAGTCTCTCTCTCTCTCTCTCTAGTTGTGTGTGTTTAGTAGTCTCTCTCTCTCTCTCTCTCTCTAGTTGTGTGTGTTTAGTGGTCTCTCTCTCTCTCTAGTTGTGTGTGTTTAGTGGTCTCTCTCTCTCTAGTTGTTGTGTTTAGTGGTCTCTCTCTCTCTAGTTGTGTGTGTTTAGTAGTCTCTCTCTCTCTCTCTCTAGTTGTCGGTGTTTAGTGGTCTCTCTCTCTCTCTCTAGTTGTGTGTGTTTAGTGGTCTCTCTCTCTCTAGTTGTGTGTTTAGTGGTCTCTCTCTCTCTAGTTGTGTGTGTTTAGTGGTCTCTCTCTCTCTAGTTGTGTGTGTGTTTAGTGGTCTCTCTCTCTCTAGTTGTGTGTGTTTAGTAGTCTCTCTCTCTCTCTCTAGTTGTGTGTGTTTAGTGGTCTCTCTCTCTCTCTCTAGTTGTGTGTGTTTAGTGGTCTCTCTCACTCTCTAGTTGTGTGTGTTTAGTGGTCTCTCTCTCTCTCTCTCTAGTTGTGTGTGTTTAGTAGTCTCTCTCTCTCTCTAGTTGTGTGTGTTTAGTGGTCTCTCTCTCTCTAGTTGTGTGTGTTTAGTGGTCTCTCTCTCTAGTTGTGTGTGTTTAGTGGTCTCTCTCTCTCTAGTTGTGTGTGTTTAGTGGTCTCTCTCTCTCTAGTTGTGTGTGTTTAGTGGTCTCTCTCTCTCTCTAGTTGTGTGTTTAGTGGTCTCTCTCTCTCTAGTTGTGTGTTTAGTGGTCTCTCTCTCTCTAGTTGTGTGTGTTTAGTGGTCTCTCTCTCTCTAGTTGTGTGTTTAGTGGTCTCTCTCTCTAGTTGTGTGTGTTTAGTGGTCTCTCTCTCTCTCTCTAGTTGTGTGTGTTTAGTGGTCTCTCTCTCTAGTTGTGTGTGTTTAGTGGTCTCTCTCTCTCTCTCTAGTTGTGTGTGTTTAGTGGTCTCTCTCTCTCTCTCTAGTTGTGTGTGTTTAGTGGTCTCTCTCTCTCTCTCTAGTTGTGTGTGTTTAGTAGTCTCTCTCTCTCTCTAGTTGTGTGTGTTTAGTAGTCTCTCTCTCTCTCTCTAGTTGTGTGTGTTTAGTGGTCTCTCTCTCTCTCTCTAGTTGTGTGTGTTTAGTGGTCTCTCTCTCTCTCTCTCTAGTTGTGTGTTTAGTGGTCTCTCTCTCTCTCTCTCTAGTTGTGTGTTTAGTGGTCTCTCTCTCTCTCTCTAGTTGTGTGTGTTTAGTGGTCTCTCTCTCTCTCTCTAGTTGTGTGTGTTTAGTGGTCTCTCTCTCTCTCTAGTTGTGTGTGTTTAGTAGTCTCTCTCTCTCTCTAGTTGTGTGTGTTTAGTGGTCTCTCTCTCTCTCTAGTTGTGTGTGTTTAGTGGTCTCTCTCTCTCTAGTTGTGTGTGTTTAGTGGTCTCTCTCTCTCTAGTTGTGTGTGTTTAGTGGTCTCTCTCTCTCTAGTTGTGTGTGTTTAGTGGTCTCTCTCTCTCTCTCTAGTTGTGTGTGTTTAGTGGTCTCTCTCTCTCTCTCTAGTTGTGTGTGTTTAGTGGTCTCTCTCTCTCTCTCTCTCTCTAGTTTGTGTGTGTGTTTAGTGGTCTCTCTCTCTCTCTAGTTGTGTGTGTGTTTAGTGGTCTCTCTCTCTCTCTCTCTCTAGTTGTGTGTGTGTTTAGTGGTCTTACTCTCTCTCTCTCTAGTTGTGTGTGTTTAGTGGTCTCTCTCTCTCTCTAGTTGTGTGTGTTTAGTGGTCTCTCTCTCTCTCTAGTTGTGTGTGTTTAGTGGTCTCTCTCTAGTTGTGTGTGTTTAGTGGTCTCTCTCTCTCTCTAGTTGTGTGTGTTTAGTGGTCTCTCTCTCTCTAGTTGTGTGTGTTTAGTGGTCTCTCTCTCTCTAGTTGTGTGTGTTTAGTGGTCTCTCTCTCTCTCTCTCTCTAGTTGTGTGTGTGTTTAGTGGTCTCTCTCTCTCTCTAGTTGTGTGTGTGTTTAGTGGTCTCTCTCTCTCTAGTTGTGTGTGTTTAGTAGTCTCTCTCTCTCTCTAGTTGTGTGTGTTTAGTAGTCTCTCTCTCTCTAGTTGTGTGTTTAGTGGTCTCTCGCTCTCTCTAGTTGTGTGTGTTTAGTGGTCTCTCTCTCTCTAGTTGTGTGTGTTTAGTAGTCTCTCTCTCTCTCTAGTTGTGTGTGTTTAGTAGTCTCTCTCTCTCTCTAGTTGTGTGTGTTTAGTGGTCTCTCGCTCTCTCTAGTTGTGTGTGTTTAGTGGTCTCTCTCTCTCTCTAGTTGTGTGTGTTTAGTGGTCTCTCTCTCTCTAGTTGTGTGTGTTTAGTGGTCTCTCTCTCTCTAGTTGTGTGTGTTTAGTGGTCTCTCTCTCTCTCTCTAGTTGTGTGTGTTTAGTGGTCTCTCTCTCTCTCTCTAGTTGTGTGTGTTTAGTGGTCTCTCTCTCTCTCTCTCTCTAGTTGTGTGTGTGTTTAGTGGTCTCTCTCTCTCTCTAGTTGTGTGTGTGTTTAGTGGTCTCTCTCTCTCTCTCTCTCTAGTTGTGTGTGTGTTTAGTGGTCTCTCTCTCTCTCTCTCTAGTTGTGTGTGTGTTTAGTGGTCTCTCTCTCTCTCTCTAGTTGTGTGTGTTTAGTGGTCTCTCTCTCTCTCTCTAGTTGTGTGTGTTTAGTGGTCTCTCTCTCTAGTTGTGTGTGTTTAGTGGTCTCTCTCTCTCTCTAGTTGTGTGTGTTTAGTGGTCTCTCTCTCTCTCTAGTTGTGTGTGTTTAGTGGTCTCTCTCTAGTTGTGTGTGTTTAGTGGTCTCTCTCTAGTTGTGTGTGTTTAGTGGTCTCTCTCTCTCTCTCTAGTTGTGTGTGTTTAGTGGTCTCTCTCTCTCTCTCTCTAGTTGTGTGTGTTTAGTGGTCTCTCTCTCTCTCTCTAGTTGTGTGTGTTTAGTGGTCTCTCTCTCTAGTTGTGTGTGTTTAGTGGTCTCTCTCTCTCTCTCTAGTTGTGTGTGTTTAGTGGTCTCTCTCTCTCTCTCTAGTTGTGTGTGTTTAGTGGTCTCTCTCTCTCTAGTTGTGTGTGTTTAGTGGGGTCTCTCTCTCTCTCTAGTTGTGTGTGTTTAGTGGTCTCTCTCTAGTTGTGTGTGTTTAGTGGTCTCTCTCTCTCTAGTTGTGTGTGTTTAGTGGTCTCTCTCTCTCTCTCTCTCTAGTTGTGTGTTTAGTGGTTTCTCCATGTCTCACCTGCGCTCCATCTCTAGTTAACCTGTGATTGGCTGGAGGAGGAGAGGTCCATCTGTGTCTTAGAGACCCCGGAGCGTCTGGCAGGACAGTGCAACACGATAAAACACAATTCACTCATCACTGCAATCAGCACGTCTGTCTGTTTCATCCAGGGATCTCCAACAGGACTAGCCTGGTGGTCCCAGATCTGTTTATAGATCCGTGTAGCCCCCAACTCCTATGGTCGTTGCAGTTGACTATAGCACAAACAGATCTGGGACCAGGCTAAAATAGGACTAAAAGTCAACATGAACTAACGCGGACGTGAATTCCAAGCGTTCTTTCCATATTTACCCATTAGAAGAAAGAGACTTCTTACGACCTTCATTTGACCTTCATTTAACCAGGCAAGTCAGTTAAGAACAAATTCTTATTTTCAATGACGGCCTAGGAACAGTGGGTTAACTGGTCTAGGAACAGTGGGTTAACTGGTCTAGGAACAGTGGGTTAACTGGCCTAGGAACAGTGGGTTAACTGGCCTAGGAACAGTGGGTTAACTGGCCTAGGAACAGTGGGTTAACTGGTCTAGGAACAGTGGGTTAACTGGTCTAGGAACAGTGGGTTAACTGGCCTAGGAACAGTGGGTTAACTGGCCTAGGAACAGTGGGTTAACTGGTCTAGGAACAGTGGGTTAACTGGCCTAGGAACAGTGGGTTAACTGGCCTAGGAACAGTGGGTTAACTGGCCTAGGAACAGTGGGTTAACTGGTCTAGGAACAGTGGGTTAACTGGTCTAGGAACAGTGGGTTAACTGGCCTAGGAACAGTGGGTTAACTGGTCTAGGAACAGTGGGTTAACTGGCCTAGGAACAGTGGGTTAACTGGCCTAGGAACAGTGGGTTAACTGGTCTAGGAACAGTGGGTTAACTGGCCTAGGAACAGTGGGTTAACTGGCCTAGGAACAGTGGGTTAACTGGTCTAGGAACAGTGGGTTAACTGGTCTAGGAACAGTGGGTTAACTGGTCTAGGAACGGTGGGTTAACTGGTCTAGGAACAGTGGGTTAACTGGTCTAGGAACAGTGGGTTAACTGCCTGTTCAGGGGCAGAACGACAGATTTGTACCTTGTCAGCTCGGGGATTTGAACTTGCAACCTTTCGGTTACTAGTCCAACGCTCTAACCACTAGGCTACCCTGTCAAAAGTTAGTTCACAACTACTCATTCAATGAATTTTGCTTTATTTTCTACATTGTAGAATAATAGTAAAGACATCACAACTATGGAATGACACATATGGAATCATGTAGTAACCAATAAAGTGTTAAACAAATTTAAATATATTTTATATTTGAGATTCAAATAGCCTTTACCTTGATGGACAGCTTTGCATACCCTTGTCACTACATGATTCCATAATGTGTTATTTCCTAGTTTTGATGTCTTCACTATTATTCTACAATGTAGAAAGTAGTAAAAATAAAGAGAAACCCTTGAAAGAGTAGTTGTTGTAAACCTTTAGACCGGGCTGTAGACGAGTTGACCCGTTTTACCCCAGCCTACCATTCAGACATCACTGGAAAATACAACGGTTGAGTTTGATATCATTTAATACTTGTCTTTTTCTCTTCTTCATTATCGCATTATGTAAATGATGTACCACCTAAAACGCAGCGGTCTGAAGGCCCCCCCCCATCTAAACGCAGCGGTCTGAGGAGGGCCCCCCCCCCATCTAAAGCGCAGCGTTCTGAAGGGAGGGCCCCCCCCATCTAAAGCGCAGCGTTCTGAAGGAGGGCCACCCCCCATCTAAAGCGCAGCGTTCAGAAGGAGGGCCCCCCATCTAAAGCGCAGCGTTCTGAAGGAGCCCCCCTTCTAAAACACAGCATTCTGAAGGAGGGTCCCCCATCTAAAACGCAGCGTTCTGAAGGGAGGGTCCCCCCTTCATGATGATATAAAGGTACATTTTTTTGCCAACCCTGTTAAGGCTTAAGTGATATCAACTCAACACAGATGTCTCACGGTAGGGTAGGGGTGGGTGGGTAGGATATGTTAGGGGTGGGTGGGTAGGGTAGGGGTGGGTGGGTAGGGTACGGTAGGGGTGGGTGGGTGGGTAGGGTAGGGTACGGTAGGGGTGGGTGGGTAGGGTACGGTAGGGGGTGGGTGGGTAGGGTGCGGTAGGGGTAGGGTAGGGGGGTAGGGTACGGTAGGGGGTGGGTGGGTAGGGTACGTTAGGAGGTGGGTGGGTAGGGGGTAGGTGGGTAGGGTAGGGGTGGGTGGGTAGGGTACGTTAGGGGGTAGGTGGGTAGGGTAGGGGTAGGTGGGTAGGGTAGATTAGGGTAGGGTAGATTAGGGTAGGGTAGATTAGGGTAGGGTACGTTAGGGGTGGGCAGGGTACGTTAGGGGTGGGTAGGGTAGGGGGTAGATTAGGGTAGGGTAGATTAGGTTAGGGTACGTTAGGGGTGGGTAGGGTAGGGTAGATTAGGGTAGGTACGTAGGGTAGATTAGGTTAGGTACGTTAGGGGTGGGTAGGGTAGATTAGGGTAGATTAGGGTAGGGGGTGGGTAGGGTAGGGTAGATTAGGGTAGGGTAGATTAGGGGTGGGTGGTAAGGGTAGGGTACGTTAGGGGTGGGTAGGGTAGGGGGTGGGTGGGGAGGGTAGGGTACGTTAGGGGTGGGGTGGGTAGGGTAGATTAGGGTAGGGTACGGTAGGGTAGAGTAGGGTAGATTAGGTAGGGTAGATTAGGGTAGGGTAGATTAGGGTAGGGGGTGGGTAGGGTAGATTAGGGGTGGGTGGGCAGGGTACGTTAGGGGTGGGTGGGTAGGGGGGGTGGGTGGGTAGGGTAGGGCACGTTAGGGGGTGGGTGGGTAGGGTAGATTAGGGTAGTGGGGTACGGTAGGGTACAGTAGGGTAGGGTAGATTAGAGTAGGGTAGGGTAGATTAGGGTAGGGTACGGTAGAGTAGGGTAGATTAGGGGGTGGGTGGGTAGGGTAGGGTACGTTAGGGGGTGGGTGGGTAGGGTAGATTAGGGTAGGGTAGATTAGGGTAGGGTACGGTAGGGTAGATTAGGGTAGATTAGAGTAGGGTAGGGTAGATTAGGGTAGATTAGAGTAGGGTAGGGTAGATTAGGGTAGATTAGAGTAGGGTAGGGTAGATTAGGGTAGGGTACGGTAGGGTAGAGTAGATTAGGGTAGGGTAGATTAGGGTAGGGTAGATTAGGGTAGGGTAGGGTACGGTAGGGTAGATTAGGGGGTGGGTGGGTAGGGTACGTTAGGGGGTGGGTGGGTAGGGTAGATTAGGGTAGATTAGAGTAGGGTAGATTAGGGTAGGGTACGGTAGAGTAGGGTAGGGTAGAGTAGGGTAGGGTAGGGTAGAGTAGGGTAGGGTAGGGTAGATTAGGGGTGGGTGGGTAGGGTACGTTAGGGGTGGGTGGGTAGGGTAGATTAGGGTAGGGTACGGTAGGGTAGATTAGGGTAGATTAGAGTAGGGTAGGGTAGATTAGGGTAGGGTACGGTAGGGTAGAGTAGGGTAGATTAGGGTAGATTAGAGTAGGGTAGGGTAGATTTGAGTAGGGTAGGGTAGATTAGAGTAGGGTAGATTAGGGTAGGGTACGGTAGGGTAGATTAGGGTAGGGTAGATTAGGGTAGGGTACGGTAGGGTAGATTAGGGTAGGGTAGATTAGGGTAGGGTAGAGTAGGGTAGATTAGGGTAGAGTAGGGTAGATTAGGGTAGAGTAGGGTAGGGTAGATTAGGGTAGGGTAGATTAGGGTAGGGTACGGTAGAGTAGGGTAGATTAGGGTAGAGTAGGGTAGATTAGGGTAGAGTAGGGTAGGGTAGATTAGGGTAGGGTAGATTAGGGTAGAGTACGGTAGGGTAGATTAGGGTAGGGTAGATTAGGGTAGAGTAGGGTAGGGTACGGTAGGGTAGATTAGGGTAGGGTAGATTAGGGTAGGGTACGGTAGGGTAGATTAGGGTAGGGTAGATTAGGGTAGGGTAGAGTAGATTAGGGTAGGGTACGGTATGGTAGATTAGGGTAGGGTAGATTAGGGTAGGGTAGGGTCAACGTTGAGCACCTCTCGCTCCTCAAACGGGCTGCGGGCAAAAAGTAATTGAAACCAAATAGAAATGACACCATTTCCTTGAGATTCAACCAAACAAGCTGTTATCACCTTGGTTCTTCCTCCAGCGGCGTTGGAGCCGGGGGCTGGGAGGTGGAGGTCTGGGGGCGGGGAGGAAGGTAGAGCCGAAGGGACGGGCCTGGGGGGCCTCTGCTGTTGTGGCGCCGGTCCAGAAACTTCCAGCGGAGATTGAAGGTACTGTGAGAAGGAGCCATAGGATCCATCAGAGCGCTGGTCTGTGAGGCCTGGGGGCTGGGTGTCTGACAATCCCCCACCACCTCCCTCCTGGAGGGAGAAGGCTCCAGGGAGCAGGGCCGTGTTGAGGTCCAGGCCGAGGGAGAGATCCATCCTCTGGGGGCTGGTAGGGAGCCTGGGCAGAGATGGTCAGACCCGGTAGGCCCATGGACAGGGTGGGAGGGCTCGGACTCCATGGGCTCTTGCTGCTGTGGGGTCTCCTGGTCTGTACCCATGGGAACAGCAGCATCGGGGTCAGGGTCCGGCTTGACCTCTGCCTGCTCGCCAGCCTTGGCCTTGCTCTTGGCTACCTTAGCACAGGTGTGGAGGTGTTTGAGGAGGGCGCGGTAGGAGCGCAGCTTGGACCGACAACTCTGACACCTGGCAGAGACAAAGAGGGAATCAAGACAATCATCACACTTGTCAGAGGGACATCTGGAAAATGATGAGTAGCACTGAGTGTATCTCTTCGTGCACACACACACACACCCTAAGATAAGATCTCTCTCTGCTCTACACACACACACACACACACACCCTAAGATAAGATCTCTCTCTACACACACACACCCTAAGATAAGATATCTCTCTGCTCTACACACACACACACACACACACACACACAAATACCTACAGGAAGTACGTATTGGGTTTGTGGTGTTGTCTCATATGTTCCATCAGATGCTGCATGCTGGGAAAGGAGCCGTTGCAGCCAATGAAGGAGCAGAGGAACACTTTACCTGGAGAGAGAGAGAGAGAGAGAGAGAGGAACACTTTACCTGGAGAGAGAGAGAGAGAGAGAGAGAGAGGAACACTTTACCTGGAGAGAGAGAGAGGAACACTTTACCTGGAGAGAGAGAGAGAGAGGAACACTTTACCTGGAGAGAGAGAGAGAGAGAGAGAGGAACACTTTACCTGGAGAGAGAGAGAGAGAGAGAGAGAGGAACACTTTACCTGGAGAGAGAGAGAGAGAGAGGAACACTTTACCTGGAGAGAGAGAGAGAGAGGAACACTTTACCTGGAGAGAGAGAGAGAGAGAGGAACACTTTACCTGGAGAGAGAGAGAGAGAGAGAGAGGAACACTTTACCTGGAGAGAGAGAGAGAGAGGGAACACTTTACCTGGAGAGAGAGAGAGAGGAACACTTTACCTGGAGAGAGAGAGAGAGAGAGAGAGAGAACACTTTACCTGGAGAGAGAGAGAGAGAGAGAGAGGAACACTTTACCTGGAGGAGAGAGAGAGAGAGAGGAACACTTTACCTGGAGAGAGAGAGAGAGAGAGAGGAACACTTTACCTGGAGAGAGAGAGAGGGAGAGAGGAACACTTTACCTGGAGAGAGAGAGAGAGAGAGAGGAACACTTTACCTGGAGAGAGAGAGAGAGAGGAACACTTTACCTGGAGAGAGAGAGAGGAACACTTTACCTGGAGAGAGAGAGAGAGAGGAACACTTTACCTGGCAGGAGAGAGAGAGAGGAACACTTTACCTGGCAGGAGAGAGAGAGCAGAGAGCAGAGGAACACTTTACCTGGAGAGAGAGAGAGAGAGGAACACTTTACCTGGAGAGAGAGAGAGAGAGGAACACTTTGCCTGGAGAGAGAGAGAGAGAGAGGAACACTTTACCTGGGAGAGGGAGAGAGAGAGAGCAGAGGAACACTTTACCTGGGAGAGGGAGAGAGAGAGAGCAGAGGAACACTTTACCTGGAGAGAGAGAGAGAGAGAGAGAGGAACACTTTACCTGGAGAGGGAGAGGGGGAGAGAGAGGAACACTTTACCTGGGAGAGGGAGAGAGAGAGAGCAGAGGAACACTTTACCTGGAGAGAGAGAGAGAGAGAGAGAGAGGAACACTTTACCTGGAGAGAGAGAGAGGAACACTGTACCTGGGAGAGGGAGAGAGAGGAACACTGTACCTGGAGAGAGAGAGAGAGAGGAACACTTTACCTGGGAGAGGGAGAGAGAGAGAGAGGAACACTTTACCTGGAGAGGGAGAGAGAGGAACACTTTACCTGGAGAGAGAGAGAGAGGAACACTTTACCTGGGAGAGAGAGAGAGAACACTTTACCTGGGAGAGAGAGAGAGGAACACTTTACCTGGGAGAGAGAGAGGAACACTTTACCTGGGAGAGAGAGAGCAGACTCCTGTCTACTGTGATATACCTGGGCACCCTATCCTGCATCGTAAACTACATCCTTCCAAGGTGATTCTCTCCTAGCTACCATCCTGGTAAGTCACCACTTCTCTTCCAGGTGTTTGCCTTGGTTGGGTTTATTGTGGCCCTAGTGCTGCCCAGGTGTTTGCCTTGGTTGGGTTTATTGTGGGCCCTAGTGCTGCCCAGGTGTTTGCCTTGATTGGGTTTATTGTGGGTCCTAGTGCTGCCCAGGTGTTTGCCTTGGTTGGGTTTATTGTGGGCCCTAGTGCTGCCCAGGTGTTTGCCTTGGTTGGGTTTGTGTGGGCCCTAGTGCTGCCCAGGTGTTTGC
This sequence comes from Oncorhynchus gorbuscha, assembly GCF_021184085.1. Classification (NCBI taxonomy): domain Eukaryota; kingdom Metazoa; phylum Chordata; class Actinopteri; order Salmoniformes; family Salmonidae; genus Oncorhynchus; species Oncorhynchus gorbuscha. The sequence goes on from NW_025752562.1 coordinate 12,199, forward strand.
CTTGGTTGGGTTTATTGTGGGCCCTAGTGCTGCCCAGGTGTTTGCCTTGGTTGGGTTTATTGTGGGCCCTAGTGCTGCCCAGGTGTTTGCCTTGGTTGGGTTTATTGTGGGCCCTAGTGCTGCCCAGGTGTTTGCCTTGGTTGGGTTT
>NW_025752563.1:0-12344 GCF_021184085.1 Oncorhynchus gorbuscha
ATACACTAGAGTAGTATTCAACAGGAGATACACTAGAATAGTATTCAACAGGAGATACACTAGAATAGTATTCAACAGGAGATACACTAGAATAGTATTCAACAGGAGGAGATACACTAGAATAGTATTCAACAGGAGATACACTAGAATAGTATTCAACAGGAGATACACTAGAATAGTATTCAACAGGAGGAGATACACTAGAATAGTATTCAACAGGAGATACACTAGAATAGTATTCAACAGGAGATACACTAGAATAGTATTCAACAGGGGATACACTAGAATAGTATTCAACAGGGGATACACTAGAATAGTATTCAACAGGGGATACACTAGAATAGTATTCAACAGGAGATACACTAGAGTAGTATTCAACAGGAGATACACTAGAGTAGTATTCAACAGGAGATACACTAGAATAGTATTCAACAGGAGATACACTAGAATAGTATTCAACAGGGGATACACTAGAATAGTATTCAACAGGGGATACACTAGAATAGTATTCAACAGGAGATACACTAGAATAGTATTCAACAGGGGATACACTAGAATAGTATTCAACAGGGGATACACTAGAATAGTATTCAACAGGAGATACACTAGAATAGTATTCAACAGGAGATACACTAGAATAGTATTCAACAGGAGATACACTAGAATAGTATTCAACAGGGGATACACTAGAATAGTATTCAACAGGGGATACACTAGAATAGTATTCAACAGGGGATACACTAGAATAGTATTCAACAGGAGATACACTAGAGTAGTATTCAACAGGAGATACACTAGAGTAGTATTCAACAGGAGATACACTAGAGTAGTATTCAACGGGAGATACACTAGAGTAGTATTCTACAGGGGATAAACTAGAATAGTATTCTACAGGAGATACACTAGAGTAGTATTCAACAGGAGATACACTAGAATAGTATTCAACAGGAGATACACTAGAATAGTATTCAACAGGAGATACACTAGAATAGTATTCAACAGGGATACTAGAATAGTATTCAACAGGGATACACTAGAATAAGTATTCAACAGAGGATACACTAGAATAGTATTCAACAGGAGATACACTAGAGTAGTATTCTTAGGAGATGCACTGGTAGTATTCAAGCAGGAGATACACTAGAGTAGTATTCAACGGGAGATACACTAGAGTAGTATTCTACAGGGGATAAACTAGAATAGTTTTCTACAGGAGATACACTAGAGTAGTATTCAACAGGAGATACACTAGAATAGTATTCAACAGGAGATACACTAGAGTAGTATTCAAGAGATGGTGATACACTAGAGTAGTATTCAAAGGGCCAGATAATTGGCTAAGGTGGACAATGCTTATGTTTGTCATTCTCTCTCTCAGAATAACTATATATGCCTCAGTGCCTCTGTGTTAAAGATGGGACCTGGTAGAGTGTCTCTGTGTAAAGGACCTGGTGGTAGAGTGTCTCTGTGTAAAGGACCTGGTAGAGTGTCTCTGTGTAAAGGACCTGGTAGAGTGTCTCTGTGTAAAGGACCTGGTAGAGTGTCTCTGTGTAAAGGACCTGGTAGAGTGTCTCTGTGTAAAGGACCTGGTAGAGTGTCTCTGTGTAAAGGACCTGGTAGAGTGTCTCTGTGTAAAGGACCACCTGGTAGAGTAGCTCTGTGTAAAGGACCTGGTAGAGTGTCTCTGTGTAAAGGACCTGGTACAGTAGCTCTGTGTAAAGACCTGGTAGAGTGTCTCTGTGTAAAGGACCTGGTAGAGTGTCTCTGTGTAAAGGACCTGGTACAGTAGCTCTGTGTAAAGACCTGGTACAGTAGCTCTGTGTAAAGACCTGGTAGAGTGTCTCTGTGTAAAGGACCTGGTAGAGTGTCTCTGTGTAAAGGACCTGGTAGAGTGTATCTGTGTTTTTGATTTTTTTTTAAACCTTTATTTTACTTGGCAAGTCGGTTAAGAACAAATTCTTATTTTCAATGAATGTTTTTTTTTAATGTTCAGGTATACCTTTCTCGAGCTCCTACACAGATTATTCACGTAACGTCAGCTAGCCAGCCAGCCAGCTAACATTAGCTATACACATATCGTACACGTAACGTTAGCTAGCGAGCCAGCCAGCTAACATTAGCTATACACAGATCATACACGTAACGTTAGCTAGCGAGCCAGCCAGCTAACATTAGCTATACACATATCGTACACGTAACGTTAGCTAGCGAGCCAGCCAGCTAACATTAGCTATACACAGATCATACACGTAACGTTAGCTAGCGAGCCAGCCAGCTAACGTTAGCTTTACACAGATCATACACGTAACGTTAGCTAGCGAGCCAGCCAGCTAACATTAGCTATACACAGATCGTACACGTAACGTTAGTTAGCGAGCCAGCCAGCCAGCTAACATTAGCTATACACAGATCGGACATGTAACGTTAGATAGCGAGCCAGCCAGCTAATGTTAACTATACACAGATCGTACACGTAACATTAGCTATAAACAGATCGTACACGTAACATTAGCTATACACAGATCGTACATGTAACATTAGCTAGCGAGCCAGCTAATGTTAACTATACACAGATCGTACACGTAACATTAGCTATACACAGATCGTACATGTAACGTTAGATAGCGAGCCAGCCAGCTAACGTTAGATAGCTAGCTAAAAGTAGAACTTAACTTGAAATGAAAACAACTTTCTAACAAAATTAGAAACATATAATACCTGAAAATGGAGCTAGACTCTTACCTGTACACATGGATGAATGTTTCTTTCCTCTGTCACGGACGCCATGGTTGCCCTTCGTTTGAAGATGTAATCCCGGGAGACAGGTGTTTTATCCAACAGTCTTTCTACTTTCTCCACATTTGGAAATCATCTGCTTTGACCGGGCATTCCGCTGATTTCAAAACTCGGTCAACTTCTTCCGTGACAAAAGACACCGTTTCTTCCCCACCATTGTCATCTGAAGACTCTACGAAGTCTGGTTCAATTAAAATGTTCTTACCAAAATCAGGATTTCCTCATCGTCTGATTCATTTTCAGAGTCAGCATGGCACGATCATCCTCCAATTTTTCCCAATAGCACTATTAAATATATATATATTTTGGCCATTTAGCAGACGCTCTTGTCCAGAGCGACTTACAGTAGTGAGTGCATACATTCTCGTACTGGTCCCCCGTGGGAATCGAACCCACAACCCTGCCGTTGCAAGAGAGCTTTTTCAGGTCTTCATATTTTTCAAACAAAGCAGCGATCGACAGGATTATCCACACATACTTAGCAGCTCATGTGATAGACAGAAGCATGCTACATGGCAGACCAATCCGAACTCATCTCTCGGCATGTCCAGCCCACTCATTATCTCAGCCAATCATGGCTAACGGGAAGGTTCCTGTATTTTTTCGTGGCTAAACCAACTAGGCTCGTTATTTAACCATTTCATTTGTATTTACAGACGACATACACATTTTTGTTATTAGGGCACATGATAGTTTAGATGTTCCAGAATGTATTTCTGCCCCAAAAAAATGATTGAACATTTTTTATAAACAAAACCTCTCATGTGAAATATGGACGTGCAACCTACACCTAGTTTTTTGAAACGGGTCAAATTTTAAAGTGTTGTTGTTTCTTCTCTCTCTCTCGCTCATTCCCTCTTTCTCTGTGCTTCTCTCTCTCTCTGTCTATCAGAATGAGTGTGACTGTGCCTCAGAGTGTTCCTGTACCTGTTCCACCTGCACCAAAGTGAAAGAGGAATCCCAGGGCCAGTCCCAGCAGCTGGAGAGAGCTCTGGATGGTGGGGAAGTGTGTGTGATCGTGTGTGTGTGTCTAGATACTCTAATCAACCACTAGTTATGTAATATTCACTCCATGTCAACCCCCCCTCATCATCAATATGTCAATCAAACAATCTATCTATGTACAAAACCTTTATCTTCTCCCAGGTGACGTGGACAACATCACCACGCTGATCCATCACCACGTCCCAGAAGCCAAGCTGATCGAGGCCATCGGCCAGGAGCTGACCTTCCTGCTGCCCAACAAGGGTTTCAAGCACCGGGCCTACGCCTCCCTCTTCAGAGAACTAGAGGAAACACTGGGAGACATGGGCCTCAGCAGCTTCGGCATCTCTGACACCTCACTGGAGGAGGTGAGAATGGGGGTAGGGGAGATAGGACTGGGGAGTAGGGGAATCTGGTGGGAGAGGTGAGACTGGGGCTAGGGGGAGATAGGACTGGGGAGGGGAATGTGGTAGGGGAGGTGATACTGGGGCTAGGGGGAGATAGGACTGGGGAGGAGGGGAATGTGGTAGGGGAGGTGATACTGGGGGTAGGGGGAGATAGGACTGGGGAGGAGGGGAATCTGGTGGGGGAGGTGAGACTGGGGGTAGGGGGAGACAGGACTGGGGAGGAGGGAATCTGGTGGGGAGGTGAGACTGGGGGTAGGGGAGATAGGACTGGGGAGGAGGGGAATCTGGTGGGGGAGGTGAGACTGGGGGTAGGGGAGACAGGACTGGGGAGGAGGGGAATCTGGTGGGGAGGTGAGACTGGGGGTAGGGGAGACAGGACTGGGGAGGAGGGGAATCTGGTGGGGAGGTGAGACTGGGGGTAGGGGGAGACAGGACTGGGGAGGAGGGAATCTGGTGGGGGAGGTGAGACTGGGGGTAGGGGGAGACAGGACTGGGGAGGAGGGGAATCTGGTGGGGAGGTGAGACTGGGGGTAGGGGGACTGGGGAGGAGGGGAATCTGGTGGGGGAGTTGAGACTGGGGGTAGGGGGACTGGGGAGGAGGGGAATCTGGTGGGGAGGTGAGACTGGGGGTAGGGGGGAATGGGGAGGAGGGGAATCTGGTGGGGGAGGTGAGACTGGGGGTAGGGGGACTGGGGAGGAGGGGAAGGTGGTAGGGGAGCTGGGAAGTGCGCAGTTGCGTCCTCGATGTGTCTGTCTTCATTTGTATCCTGTCAGAAAGACCCGATCACTTTATGGAGAGCCATGTGAGTGAGAGCCGCTCGCTTAGTACTCAGGGAGAAGGGCACAACTCGGCACTCCAGGCTGAAAAAGGCATGGATATTTTTTAGTTTGCATTACGGCCACACAAAGGGGATGCCGAAGTGAAATCTGAGGCATTATCAAGTGCTTATCAAATTGTGAATGAGAAAATTATGTAGTGTGTACATGTCACGCCCTGACCTTAGAGAGCCTTTATATTTCTCTATTTGGTTAGGTCGGGGTGTGATTTGGGTGGGCATTCTAGTTTGTCTGTTTCTTTGTGGGCCCGAGTATCGTTCCCAATCAGAGGCAGCTGTCTATCTTTGTCTCTGATTGGGAGTCATACTTAGGCAGCCTTTTTCCCCACCTGTGTTTGTGGGTAATTCTTTATTTTCTGTGAGTGTTTGTGTGCGCCACGGTTGCGTCATGTTCGGTTTCTGTGAAGGTTCTGTGAAGGTTCTGTGAAGGTTTACAAGCACGTGGAATTACAAGCACACTGCGCCTTGGCTCATCTATGAGGGAGTTTGAGGACAGTGACAGTACATCCTGCGCAAAAAAAACAAAGCAGAGCTGATACCGCAACTTTTTTTCAAGTCATCATTAGTCTCGTCATGCAGCCTTACAATGTATTAAACATCAAAACAAACAGCCCAACGTTTATAAAACAACTTACATGAATAGCTGTATATTAAGCAGATAGGAGGACCTATTTATTTGTTAACCACTCAAGTTACATTAACCTGTTGCGACGAGCAATCCCGTATCCGGAAGCGTAATTATAGCCTGAAGCTCATTACCATAACGCAACGTTAACTATTCATGAAAATCGCAAATGATATGAAATAAATATATTGGCTCACAAGCTTAGCCTTTTGTTAACAACACTGTCATCTCAGATGATCAAAAAATGCTTTTCAACCATAGCTACACAAGCATTTGTGTAAGAGTATTGATAGCTAGCGTAGGATTAAGCATAGCATTCAGCAGACATTTTTCACATATCTATTCGATGATAAGTTAGTCGTGGCAGTTTGGTTTCTCCTCTGTTCAAAATGGAACAATGCACGCACCTGGAGATTACACAATAGTTTCGACGGAGGACACCGAGCGGACACCTGGTAAATGTAGTCTCTTATGGTCCATTTTCCAATGATATGCCTACAAATACATCACAATGCTGCAAACACCTTGGGGAAACGACAGAAAGTGTAGGCTCATTCCTTGCGCATTCACAGCCATATAAGGAGACATTGGAACACAGCGCCTCAAAAATCTCACTTCCTGTATGAAATTTAATCTTGGTTTCGCCTGTAGCATTAGTTCTGTGGCACTCACAGACAATATCTTTGCAGTTTTGGAAACGTCAGAGTGTTTTCTTTCCAAAGCTGTCAATTATATGCATAGTCGAGCATCTTTTCGTGACAAAATATCTTATTTAAAACGGGAATGTTTTTCATCCAAAAATGAAATACTGCCCCCAGAGGTTCAAGAGGTTAATAACTGTATATTAAGCATCTAGGAGGACCTATTTATTTTGGTAACGTTTAACACAGAATAGCCACGTGTGTCCGCACTCCCTCAAATCGTTTGGAGAATTTTTAAATATTTTATTCAGCTTTGTTCAATTGTATTCTTCATACTATAAAATAATGCCACAGAATTCTCGGCAAATCTTGTCTGCACAGCCAGATCAGGACCTAACAGAAGGATTGACTCAGAGGATTCTATTCTGTTCTTCTGAAATAGACTACATTTTCTTCATATCATGTTTCTTCAGACCTGTCTAAAATAAATCATGGATTTATTGTGATGGTGTAGAATATATTACATGGATTTATTGTGGAGGTGTAGACTATATTACATGGATTTATTGTGGAGGTGTAGACTATATTACATGGATTTATTGTGGAGGTGTAGACTATATTACATGGATTTATTGTGATGGTGTAGAATATATTACATGGATTTATTGTGGAGGTGTAGACTATATTACATGGATTTATTGTGGAGGTGTAGACTATATTACATGGATTTATTGTGGAGGTGTAGACTATATTACATGGATTTATTGTGGAGGTGTAGAATATATTACATGGATTTATTGTGGAGGTGTAGACTATATTACATGGATTTATTGTGGAAGTGTAGAATATATTACATGGATTTATTGTGGAGGTGTAGACTATATTACATGGATTTATTGTGGAGGTGCAGAGTATATTACATGGATTTATTGTGGAGGTGTAGAATATATTACATGGATTTATTGTGGAGGTGTAGAATATATTACATGGATTTATTGTGGAGGTGTAGAATATATTACATGGATTTATTGTGAAGGTGTAGAATATATTACATGGATTTATTAGACTTTTTAAAATGTAGATCTGTAGTTCTGCATCAGTGGCTTGTAGGCTGTGTGTGGAAGCCAGGATATGGTAAATGTATTTATGTTAATTAACGGTAAATTACCGTGAGACCGACCGTTATTTGCTTGACAATCACCGGCCGACGAAATTTCATGACCGCCACAGCCCTACTCGGGATCATGGTGAAACTTGGCACACATGGTCAGGGGTACAAGAGTAGGTGGCCTGTATTCTATTTGAACACATACAGTGGGTCCAAATGAATAGCTGATGTTTATTCTTCCTAGATCTTTCTGAAGGTGACAGCAGATGGGGAAGAGGCAGCAGCCAATGCCAAAACTCCAGGTAAATACCACACGCACTGTCCCGACAGTCTACTCCTCTCCAATTTACCAGACTCACTGTCCCGACAGTCTACTCCTCTCCAATTTACCAGACTCACTGTCCCGACAGTCTACTCCTCTCCAATTTACCAGACTCACTGTCCCGACAGTTTACTCCTTTCCAATGTACCACACTCACTGTCCCGACAGTCTACTCCTCTCCAATTTACCAGACTCACTGTCCCTACAGTTTACTCCTCTCCAATGTACTCACACCACTGTCCCGACAGTCTACTCCTCTCCAATTTACCAGACTCACTGTCCCGACAGTCTACTCCTCTCCAATGTACCACACTCACTGTCCCGACAGTCTACTCCTCTCCAATTTACCAGACTCACTGTCCCGACAGTCTACTCCTCTCTAATTTACCAGACTCACTGTCCCGACAGTCTACTCCTCTCCAATTTACCAGACTCACTGTCCCGACAGTTTACTCCTCTCCAATGTACCACACTCACTGTCCCGACAGTCTACTCCTCTCCAATTTACCCAGACTCACTGTCCCTACAGTTTACTCCTCTCCAATGTACCACTCACTGTCCCGACAGTCTACTCCTCTCCAATTTACCAGACTCACTGTCCCACAGTCTACTCCTCTCCAATTTACCAGACTCACTGTCCCTACAGTCTACTCCTCTCCAATTTACCAGACTCACTGTCCCGACAGTCTACTCCTCTCCAATTTACCACACTCACTGTCCCGACAGTCTACTCCTCTCAATTTACCAGACTCACTGTCCCGACAGTCTACCCTCCTCAATTTACCAGACTCACTGTCCCGACAGTCTACTCCTCCAATGTCCACACTCACTGTCCCTACAGTCTTCTCCCACTGTCCCTACAGTCTACTCCTCTGTCCCTACAGTCTACTCCTCTGTCCCTACAGTCTACTCCTCTGTCCCTACAGTCTACTCCTCTGTCCCTACAGTCTACTCCTCTGTCCCTACAGTCTAGTCCTCTGTCCCTACAGTCTAGTCCTCTGTCCCTACAGTTTACTCCTCTGTCCCTACAGTCTACTCCTCTGTCCCTACAGTCTACTCCCTCTGTCCCTACAGTCTACTCCTCTCCAATTTACTTCCTACCTTCTTTTTCCAACTTATGAATGTTCCTCTTTTAAGTAGTTTCTGTTGTGTTGTTGTTGTCGCATGACGTTGTTGTTGTGAAGTGTCATGTTGTTGTGTTGTGAGTGTTTTGATGTCTTGTGAACTGTGGACCACCCTACCATAGAACAGTGGATGTTGCTGAAGAGAACCAAAAGCTGCAGTAAAGTTGGTGTGGAGGAGGGTGAACCTGAAGGTTAGATTCCGCCACTTAGCCTGCCTGTTTTCACTGGCGCTTGCCTAGAGACATATAAATGGTTGGCGCCTTTAGTCTGGCAAGACAAGACTCAAAGTATCACTTTGGCTACATGTAAGTCAGACCAAGCGAGACTATCTTTCCTGAAATCATAAGCTAATGCTTTAGCTCAGCAAGCTAACACAGTTTGAGGAACCTATGCCTAAACCTTAACCTTTGAACCTGCCGGGCAAATATATCCACTTCCTAATGACTGTCTTCTCCTACTTTACACAGAGGCTAACGGTCTGAAGCAGGCTAACGGTGGGGGGTAACCATGACGACGACAGCGCTGGGAAAGGGTCGTGTCAGGTCAAAGGAGCCAATCTGGTCATGCAGCAGTTTCTGGCCCTGCTGGTCAAGAGGTTTCACCATGCTACCAGATCATACAAAGACTTCCTCGCACAGGTTTTGGACTACAACTAGATAGAGGGAGGGATGGTGGGGGGGGTGGGGAGGAGGGTGGGATGGGTGGTGGGTGGGAGGATGGGGGGTGGTGGTGGGATGGAGGGAGGGATGTTGGGGTGGAGGGAAGGAGGGAGGGATGGAGGGTGGGAGGGTGTGATGGGTAGTGGGTGGGATGGAGGGAGGGATGTTGGGGTGGAGGGATGGAGGGATGGTGGGAGGGTGGAAGGGTGTGATGGGTAGTGGGGTGGGATGGAGGGAGGGATGTTGGGATGGAGGATGAGGGATGGTGGGAGGGTGGAAGGATGTGATGGGTAGTTGGAGGGAGGAGAGATGGATGGAGGGTGGGATGGGTGGTGGGGAGGGAGGATGGGGGGTGGTGGGTGGGATGGAGGGAGGGATGTTGGGGTGGAGGAAGGAGGGAGGGATGGAGGGTGGGAGGGTGTGATGGGTAGTGGGTGGGATGGAGGGAGAGGATGTTGGGGTGGAGGATGGAGGGGATGGTGGAGGGTGGAAGGGTGGATGGGTAGTGGTGGGATGGAGGGAGGATGTTGGGGTGGAGGGATGGGAGGATGGTGGGAGGGTGAAGGATGTGATGGGTAGTTGGAGGGAGGGAGAGATGGATGGAGGGTGGGATGGGTGGTGGGAGGGTTGGATGGGTGAAATGGGTGGGGGAGGGAGGGAGAGATGGAGGGGATGGTGGGATGGGTGGTGAGGGATGGATAAAATATAGATGGAAGGCATTCTGGTCATAAACACTTCCTGGCCCTGCTGGTCAGGGGCTAGGGGCTAGGGCTAGGGGATGGTTTGGGATTCAGAGTTAGAATATTATACCAGGTCAGGTCACATAGGGTCAGAGTAAAACTGGGATGGTATCCCTTTGAGTAATAGTGTGAATGGTTTCATGCCCCCAGATCGTCCTGCCTGCTAGCTTCGTCCTGATAGCCTGATCTTCACCATGATCGTGCCTCCGTTCGGAGAGTACCCCCCCCTCATCCTCACTCCTGGATGTATGGAAAGCAGCTAACCTTCTTCAGGTTAGTCTTTCGCAGTACGGAGAATGATACAGGCAACTCACCAAGAGAAGCCAGCACAGGATTTTAATGTCTGAATACTCCTGATCCTGGCTGGTCCTGATCTCATGGTCTTGGACCAGCCACCTGAATTGTTTGTGCTTGCAGATGCATCACATTATATTAGGTATCTAACTAGGAGGTCATGACCCTGGTCATCCTGTTCTCATCATTATATTAGGTATCTAACTAGGAGGTCATGACCTGGTCTTCCTGTTCTCATCACATTATATTAGGTATCTAACTAGGAGGTCATGACCGGTCTTTTCTGTTCTCAGGTCATCATGACCCTGGTCTTCCTGTTCTCATCACATTATATTAGGTATCCCTGGTCTTCCTGTTCTCATCACATTATATTACGTATCAACTAGAGGTCATGACCCTGGTCTTCCTGTTCTCATCATCACGTTATATTAGGTATCTAACTAGGAGGTCATGACCCTGGTCTTCCTGTTCTCATCACGTTATATTAGGTATCTAACCAGCAGGTCATGACCTGGTCTTCCTGTTCTCATCACATTATATTAGGTATCTAACTAGGAGGTCATGACCCTGGTCTTCCTGTTCTCATCACATTATATTGGAGTATCTAACTAGGAGGTCATGACCCTGGTCTTCCTGTTCTCATCACATTATATTAGGTATCTAACCCGGCAGGTCATGACCTGGTCTTCCTGTTCTCATCTTATATTAGGTATCTAACTAGGGAGGTCATGACCCTGGTCTTCCTGTTCTCATCACATTATATTAGGTATCTAACTAGGAGGTCATGACCCTGGTCTTCCTGTTCTCATCACATTATATTAGGTATCTAACTAGGAGGTCATGACCCTGGTCTTTCTGTTCTCATCACATTATATTAGGTATCTAACTAGGAGGTCATGACCCTGGTGTTTCTGTTCTCATCACATTATATTAGGTATCTAACCAGCAGGTCATGACCCTGGTCTTCCTGTTCTCATCACATTATATTAGGTATCTAACTAGGAGGTCATGACCCTGGTCTTCCTGTTCTCATCACATTATATTAGGTATCTAACTAGGAGGTCATGACCCTGGTCTTCCTGTTCTCATCACATTATATTAGGTATCTAACTAGGAGGTCATGACCCTGGTCTTCCTGTTCTCATCACGTTATATTAGGTATCTAACCAGCAGGTCATGACCCTGGTCTTCCTGTTCTCATCACATTATATTAGGTATCTAACTAGGAGGTCATGACCCTGGTCTTCCTGTTCTCATCACATTATATTAGGTATCTAACCAGCAGGTCATGACCCTGGTCTTCCTGTTCTCATCACGTTATATTAGGTATCTAACCAGCAGGTCATGACCCTGGTCTTCCTGTTCTCATCACATTATATTAGGTATCTAACCAGGAGGTCATGACCCTGGTCTTCCTGTTCTCATCACATTATATTAGGTATCTAACCAGCAGGTCATGACCCTGGTCTTCCTGTTCTCATCACGTTATATTAGGTATCTAACCAGCAGGTCATGACCCTGGTCATCCTGTTCTCATCACGTTATATTAGGTATCTAACCAGCAGGTCATGACCCTGGTCTTCCTGTTCTCATCACATTATATTAGGTATCTAACCAGGAGGTCATGACCCTGGTCTTCCTGTTCTCATCACATTATATTAGGTATCTAACCAGCAGGTCATGACCCTGGTCTTCCTGTTCTCATCACATTATATTAGGTATCTAACCAGCAGGTCATGACCCTGGTCTTCCTGTTCTCATCACATTATATTAGGTATCTAACCAGGAGGTCATGACCCTGGTCTTCA
>NW_025752564.1:5000-12343 GCF_021184085.1 Oncorhynchus gorbuscha
CTCTCCCCTCTCCTCTCTCCTACTCTCCTCCCCTCTCTACTCTCCTCCCTCTCCCTCTCCCCTCTCTCCTCTCCTCCCTCTCTCCTCTCCCATCTCTCCTCTCCTCCTCTCCCCCTCTCTTCCACCTCCCCCTCCCTCCTCCCTCTCTCCAATCTTCTTTTCCTCCATCTCCCCCTCTCTCCTCTCGGACCTCTCCTCTCCCTCTCCTCTCCTCTCCTGCCCTCCCTCCCCTCCTCCTCCTCCTCCTCACTCTACTCTCCTCTCCTCCTCTCCCCCTCTTCTCTTCTCTCCTCCCCCTCTCTCCACTCTCTCCTCTTCTCTTCTCTACTCTTATCCCCCTTCTTTCTTCTCCCTCCCTTTCCCTGCTATCCCCCCTCTCACCTCTCTCCTCATCTCCTCCCTCTCTTCTCTCCTCCTGTCTCACTGTAATGTGAGTCTTTGAGGAGCTTCTGCAGGCTTAAAATATACTGAGAATGTAATAGTGTGATCCAAGATACATAACAAGTGTCTGTCCAACACCATGAGATCAACCCTGGGAATCTGCTGGCATCTCTACCCAGTCACACATACACATAGTGAGAGTGGAGCTGTATGCCATGGCTATTTATGCTCAGAGGAGAACATGCAGAAATACAAGGAACACACAGAGCAGACGGGTTGGAGAGAGAGAGGAGGAGAGGAGAAGAGGAGAGGAGAAGAGAAGGGGAGGAGGAGAGGATAGGTCACTGGAGGTCCTATAAAGGGGGAGGAGGAGAGAATAGGTCACTGAGGTCCTATAAAGGGGGGAGGAGGAGAGGAGAGGTCGCTGAGGTCCTACAGAGGGGGAGGAGGGGAGGAGAGGAGGAGGAGAGGAGTGTTCACTGAAATCCTACAGAGGGGAGGAGTAGAGGTCACTGAGATCCTACAGAGGGGGAGGAGGGAGTAGAGGTCACTGAGGCCCTACGGAGGGGAGGAGAGGTCACTGAGTTCCTACAGAGGGGGGAGGAGGGGAGGAGAGGTCACTGTGTTCCTACAGAGGGGGAGGAGGGGAGGGGAGGTCACTGAGTTCCTACAGAGGGGGAGGAGGGGAGGGGAGGTCACTGAGTTCCTACAGATGGGGGAGGAGGGGAGGGGAGGTCACTGAGGTCCTACAGAGGGGGAAGGAGTAGAGGTCACTGAGGTCCTACAGAAGGGGGAGGAGGGGAGTTGAGGTCACTGAGTTCCTACAAATGGGGGAGGAGGGGAGGAGAGGTCACTGAGGCCCTACAGAGGGGGAGGAGGGGAGTAGAGGTCACTGAGGTCCTACAGAGGGGGAGGAGGGGAGTAGAGGTCACTGAGGTCCTACAGGGGGGGAGGAGGGGAGTAGAGGTCACTGAGGCCCTACGGAGGGGAGGAGAGGTCACTGAGTTCCTACAGAGGGGGAGGAGGGGAGGAGAGGTCACTGTGTTCCTACAGAGGGGGAGGAGGGGAGGGGAGGTCACTGAGTTCCTACAGAGGGGGAGGAGGGAGGGGAGGTCACTGAGTTCCTACAGATGGGGGAGGAGGGGAGGGGAGGTCACTGAGGTCCTACAGAGGGGGAAGGAGTAGAGGTCACTGAGGTCCTACAGAAGGGGAGGAGGGGAGTTGAGGTCACTGAGTTCCTACAAATGGGGGAGGAGGGAGGAGAGGTCACTGAGGCCCTACAGAGGGGGGAGGAGGGGAGTAGAGGTCACTGAGGTCCTACAGAGGGGGAGGAGGGGAGTAGAGGTCACTGAGGTCCTACAGGGGGAGGAGGGGAGTAGAGGTCACTGAGGAGAGATCACTGAGGTCCTACAGAGGGGGGAGGAGAGATCACTGAGGTCCTACAGAGGGGGGTAGAAGGTATTAGGTAGATATATCTATGATAGTCAGAGAGGAAGGAGAGGAGTGGGGAGAGAGGGAGAGAGGTAGAGGAGAAGAGAGTGGTGACAGACAGAGGGGAAGGAGAGGAGTGGGGGAGAGAGGGAGGAGGGGAGAGTGGTGACAGACAGAGACAGTTCTCTCCTCTAACTCTTTAATCCCACTGAGCCACAGGCAGAAGCAAAGACTAGTCAGCACCTCTGCTGCCAACTCACTCTCTCCCTCTCTCTCATCCTCTCTCATCCTCTCTCATCCTCTCTCTCATCTTCTCTCATCCTCTATCCCTCCATCTCTCATCCAGTTCTCCATCTCTCCCACCCTCTCTCTCTCTCATCCTCTCTCAACCTCTATCCCTCCATCTCAATCCAGTTCTCCATCTCTCCCACCCTCTCTCTCATCCTCTCTCAACCTCTATCCCTCCATCTCCAATCCAGTTCTCCATCTCTCCCACCCTCTCTCTCATCCTCTCTCAACCTCTATCCCTCCATCTCTCATCCTCTCTCAACCTCTATCCCTCCATCTCTCATCCTCTCTCAACCTCTATCCCTCCATCTCTCATCCAGTTCTCCATCTCTCTCTCCCTCTCTCTCATCCTCTCTCAACCTCTATCCCTCCATCTCTCATCCTCTCTCAACCTCTATCCCTCCATCTCTCATCCAGTTCTCCATCTCTCTCTCCCTCTCTCTCATCCTCTCTCAACCTCTATCCCTCCATCTCTCATCCAGTTCTCCATCTCTCTCTCCCTCTCTCTCATCCTCTCTCAACCTCTATCCCTCCATCTCTCATCCTCTCTCAACCTCTATCCCTCCATCTCTCATCCTCTCTCAACCTCTATCCCTCCATCTATCATCCTCCCCCAACCTCTATCCCTCCATCTCTCATCCAGTTCTCCATCTCTCTCTCCCTCTCTCTCATCCTCTCTCAACCTCTATCCCTCCATCTCTCATCCTCTCTCAACCTCTATCCCTCCATCTCTCATCCTCTCTCAACCTCTATCCCTCCATCTCTCATCCTCTCTCAATCTCTATCCCTCCATCTCTCATCCTCTCTCAACCTCTATCCCTCCATCTCTCATCCTCTCTCAACCTCTATCCCTCCATCTCTCATCCTCTCTCAACCTCTATCCCTCCATCTCTCATCCAGTTCTCCATCTCTCTCTCCCTCTCTCTCATCCTCTCTCAACCTCTATCCCGCCATCTCTCATCCTCTCTCAACCTCTATCCCTCCATCTCTCATCCAGTTCTCCATCTCTCTCTCCCTCTCTCTCATCCTCTCTCAACCTCTATCCCTCCATCTCTCATCCTCTCTCAACCTCTATCCCTCCATCTCTCATCCAGTTCTCCATCTCTCTCTCCCTCTCTCTCATCCTCTCTCAACCTCTATCCCTCCATCTCTCATCCTCTCTCAACCTCTATCCCTCCATCTCTCATCCTCTCTCAACCTCTATCCCTCCATCTCTCATCCTCTCTCAACCTCTATCCCTCCATCTCTCATCCAGTTCTCCATCTCTCTCTCCCTCTCTCTCATCCTCTCTCAACCTCTATCCCTCCATCTCTCATCCTCTCTCAACCTCTATCCCCCATCTCTCATCCTCTCTCAACCTCTATCCCTCCATCTCTCATCCAGTTCTCCATCTCTCTCTCCCTCTCTCTCATCCTCTCTCAACCTCTATCCCTCCATCTCTCATCCAGTTCTCCATCTCTCCCACCCTCTCTCTCATCCTCTCTCAACCTCTATCCCTCCATCTCTCTTCCAGTACTCCATCTCTCCCACCCTCTCTCTCATCCTCTCTCAACCTCTATCCCTCCATCTCTCATCCAGTTCTCCATCTCTCCCACCCTCTCTCTCATCCTCTCTCAACCTCTATCCCTCCCTCTCTCTTCCAGTACTCCATCTCTCCCACCCTCTCTCTCATCCTCTCTCAACCTCTATCCCTCCATCTCTCATCCAGTTCTCCATCTCTCTCTCCCTCTCTCTCATCCTCTCTCAAACTCTATCCCTCCATCTCTCATCCAGTTCTCCATCTCTCTCTCTCTCATCCTCTCTCAACCTCTATCCCTCCATCTCTCATCCAGTTCTCCATCTCTCCCACCCTCTCTCTCATCCTCTCTCAACCTCTATCCCTCCATCTCTCATCCAGTTCTCCATCTCTCCCACCCTCTCTCTCTCTCATCCTCTCTCAACCTCTATCCCTCCATCTCAATCCAGTTCTCCATCTCTCCCACCCTCTCTCTCATCCTCTCTCAACCTCTATCCCTCCATCTCCAATCCAGTTCTCCATCTCTCCCACCCTCTCTCTCATCCTCTCTCAACCTCTATCCCTCCATCTCTCATCCTCTCTCAACCTCTATCCCTCCATCTCTCATCCTCTCTCAACCTCTATCCCTCCATCTCTCATCCAGTTCTCCATCTCTCTCTCCCTCTCTCTCATCCTCTCTCAACCTCTATCCCTCCATCTCTCATCCTCTCTCAACCTCTATCCCTCCATCTCTCATCCAGTTCTCCATCTCTCTCTCCCTCTCTCTCATCCTCTCTCAACCTCTATCCCTCCATCTCTCATCCAGTTCTCCATCTCTCTCTCCCTCTCTCTCATCCTCTCTCAACCTCTATCCCTCCATCTCTCATCCTCTCTCAACCTCTATCCCTCCATCTCTTATCCTCTCTCAACCTCTATCCCTCCATCTATCATCCTCCCCCAACCTCTATCCCTCCATCTCTCATCCAGTTCTCCATCTCTCTCTCCCTCTCTCTCATCCTCTCTCAACCTCTATCCCTCCATCTCTCATCCTCTCTCAACCTCTATCCCTCCATCTCTCATCCTCTCTCAACCTCTATCCCTCCATCTCTCATCCTCTCTCAACCTCTATCCCTCCATCTCTCATCCTCTCTCAACCTCTATCCCTCCATCTCTCATCCTCTCTCAACCTCTATCCCTCCATCTCTCATCCAGTTCTCCATCTCTCTCTCCCTCTCTCTCATCCTCTCTCAACCTCTATCCCTCCATCTCTCATCCTCTCTCAACCTCTATCCCTCCATCTCTCATCCAGTTCTCCATCTCTCTCTCCCTCTCTCTCATCCTCTCTCAACCTCTATCCCTCCATCTCTCATCCTCTTTCAACCTCTATCCCTCCATCTCTCATCCAGTTCTCCATCTCTCTCTCCTCTCTCTCATCCTCTCTCAACCTCTATCCCTCCATCTCTCATCCTCTCTCAACCTCTATCCCTCCATCTCTCATCCTCTCTCAACCTCTATCCCTCCATCTCTCATCCTCTCTCCAACCTCTATCCCTCCATCTCTCATCCAGTTCTCCATCTCTCTCTCCCTCTCTCTCATCCTCTCTCAACCTCTATCCCTCCATCTCTCATCCTCTCTCAACCTCTATCCCTCCATCTCTCATCCTCTCTCAACCTCTATCCCTCCATCTCTCATCCAGTTCTCCATCTCTCTCTCCCTCTCTCTCATCCTCTCTCAACCTCTATCCCTCCATCTCTCATCCAGTTCTCCATCTCTCCCACCCTCTCTCTCATCCTCTCTCAACCTCTATCCCTCCATCTCTCTTCCAGTACTCCATCTCTCCCACCCTCTCTCTCATCCTCTCTCAACCTCTATCCCTCCATCTCTCATCCAGTTCTCCATCTCTCCCACCCTCTCTTCATCCTCTCAACCTCTATCCCTCCCTCTCTCTTCCAGTACTCCATCTCTCCCACCTCTCTCATCCTCTCTCAACCTCTATCCCTCCATCTCTCATCCAGTTCTCCATCTCTCCCTCTCTCTCATCCTCTCTCAAACTCTATCCCTCCATCTCTCATCCAGTTCTCCATCTCTCTCTCTCTCATCCTCTCAACTCCTCTATCCCTCCATCTCTCATCCAGTTCTCCATCTCTCCCACTCTCTCTCATCCTCTCTCAACCTCTATCCCTCCATCTCTCATCCAGTTCTCCATCTCTCACCCTCTCTCTCATCCCCTCTCAACCTCTATCCCTCCATCTCAATCCAGTTCTCCATCTCTCCCACCCTCTCTCTCATCCTCTCAACCTCTATCCCTCCATCTCCAATCCAGTTCTCCATCTCTCCTCCCACCCTCTCTCATCCCCTCTCAACCTCATCCCTCCATCTTCATCCTCAACCCTATCCCTCCATCTCATCCTCTTCAACTCTGTCCCTCATCTCTCATCCAGTTCTCCATCTCTCTCTCCTCTCTCTCATCCTCTCTCAGCCTCTATCCTCCATCTCATCCTCTCCTCTCAGCCTCTATCACTCCATCTCTCATCCAGTTCTCCATCTCTCTCTCCTCTCTATGTCCTCCTCTCAACTCTGTCCTCCATCTCTCATCCAGTTCTCCATCTCTCTCTCCCTCTCTCTCATCCTCTCTCAACCTCTATCCCTCCATCTCTCATCCTCTCTCAACCTCTATCCCTCCATCTCTTATCCTCTCTCAACCTCTATCCCTCCATCTATCATCCTCCCCCAACCTCTATCCCTCCATCTCTCATCCAGTTCTCCATCTCTCTCTCCCTCTCTCTCATCCTCTCTCAACCTCTATCCCTCCATCTCTCATCCTCTCTCAACCTCTATCCCTCCATCTCTCATCCTCTCTCAACCTCTATCCCTCCATCTCTCATCCTCTCTCAACCTCTATCCCTCCATCTCTCATCCTCTCTCAACCTCTATCCCTCCATCTCTCATCCTCTCTCAACCTCTATCCCTCCATCTCTCATCCAGTTCTCCATCTCTCTCTCCCTCTCTCTCATCCTCTCTCAACCTCTATCCCTCCATCTCTCATCCTCTCTCAACCTCTATCCCTCCATCTCTCATCCAGTTCTCCATCTCTCTCTCCCTCTCTCTCATCCTCTCTCAACCTCTATCCCTCCATCTCTCATCCTCTTTCAACCTCTATCCCTCCATCTCTCATCCAGTTCTCCATCTCTCTCTCCCCTCTCTCTCATCCTCTCTCAACCTCTATCCCTCCATCTCTCATCCTCTCTCAACCTCTATCCCTCCATCTCTCATCCTCTCTCAACCTCTATCCCTCCATCTCTCATCCTCTCTCAACCTCTATCCCTCCATCTCTCATCCAGTTCTCCATCTCTCTCTCCCTCTCTCTCATCCTCTCTCAACCTCTATCCCTCCATCTCTCATCCTCTCTCAACCTCTATCCCTCCATCTCTCATCCTCTCTCAACCTCTATCCCTCCATCTCTCATCCAGTTCTCCATCTCTCTCTCCCTCTCTCTCATCCTCTCTCAACCTCTATCCCTCCATCTCTCATCCAGTTCTCCATCTCTCCCACCCTCTCTCTCATCCTCTCTCAACCTCTATCCCTCCATCTCTCTTCCAGTACTCCATCTCTCCCACCCTCTCTCTCATCCTCTCTCAACCTCTATCCCTCCATCTCTCATCCAGTTCTCCATCTCTCCCACCCTCTCTCTCATCCTCTCTCAACCTCTATCCCTCCCTCTCTCTTCCAGTACTCCATCTCTCCCACC
>NW_025752565.1:0-12342 GCF_021184085.1 Oncorhynchus gorbuscha
ATGATATCTGGATCTAGAAATGCTGAGAAGAACTGAAAGTCTAGCTGTAATATAATGGTTTCTCAGTTCCTCTGAACCAGGATGAAACTACGAGAGATAAAGAAAGGGAGTGGGAGGATGGAGGGAAGGAGGAAGGGGACGTAATTCAAACACAATCAAGATGTCACTGAGGTGAAGTGTAAATACGAGAGAGGGAACTCCCAGACTCACACCTGCAACAGAACAATCACTGGCTTGTCTCAGCAGAAGAGCGCTCAGCTGTCAGATGGGTGTCTTGGGATGGGCGTATGTGTCTGTGTGCATGAATGGGGCCACACAAACAGGTGTAGAGGTTTCCTAAGGAGGGATGCACACACACACACACACAACAGTAAGTATCTAGTTTCAAAGACGACCTGGAGACCCCAGCATGTCCCTTTCACTGCTCTACTTCCAGACCTGGGGTTTGTTTACCATGGTCTCTTTCTCCCTTTCCTTCCTGTGTATGAGGGGCACAGATGGACCAAGGTGTGTGTGTGTGTGTGTGTGTGTGTGTGTGTGTGTGTGTGTGTGTGTGTGTGTGTGTGTGTGTGTGTGTGTGTGTGTGTGTGTGTGTGTGTGTGTGTGTGTGTGTGTGTGTGTGTGTGTGTGTGTGTGTGTGTGTGTGCGTGCGCATGCGTGTGTGTCTGTGTGTGTGTGAAATGGCACCTTTTTCCCTAAGTAATGCAATACCTGGTACTTGTGATCTGGTCAACACTAGCGCACTGAAGGTAACAGTGTGTTCTGTCTGTCGGTCTGTCTGTCTGTCTGTCTGTCTGTCTGTCTGTCTGTCTGTCTGTCTGTCTGTCTGTCTGTCTGTCTGTCTGTCTGTCTGTCTGTCTGTCTGTCTGTCTGTCTGTCTGTCTGTCTGTCTGTCTGTCTGTCTGTCTGTCTGTCTGTCTGTCTGTCTGTCTGTCTGTGACTATGAGGTGAGAGAGTGATAACAACGTCATTGTCTCCTCCTTTTGTGCTGCGTCTGATTCCGGACATGGGTGTTAGGGAAAGGGATCAGAAAAGAGAGGGAGAGAGATTTTCACAATGAAGCACAAGAGCGGTTCTCTCCTGACTCACTGCTTCTCACCAAGAGAGGAAAAGGTTCCTGAGTAATCACTATAACCACCCTCGACACCACACGGTCCCTCTGTCTCAGCTGTTACTACCACCCAACACCTCTACTAAACTGTACAGTAACACAGTATAACCACACAATAATACAGAATTTCTGTAGTAGCCAATCGAGAGGATAGCTTTATGTAACCTTTAATTAACTAGGCAAGTCATTTAAGAACAAATTCTTATTTTCAATGACGGCCTAGGAATAGGTGGGTTAACGGCCTTGCAACCTTTTAGTTACTAGTGCAACCCTCTAACCACTAGGCTACCTGCCGCCCCTCCACTCTAACCACTAGGCTACCTGCCGCCCTTTATGAGACTACTCACTGAGTCAGGATATTGCTGTTCAATCAGAGATGTGTGTGTGTGTGTGTGTGTGTGTGTGTGTGTGTGTGTGTGTGTGTGTGTGTGTGTGTGTGTGTGTGTGTGTGTGTGTGTGTGTGTGTGTGTGTGTGTGTGTGTGTGTGTGTGTGTGTGTGTGTGTGTGCAGCACGAGGCACTAGTTAAATCAAGTGAGAGCCGGCAGGCCCCAGAGGAACAGTTAGTGGTCCATGTAGTAAGCCCTACTCAACTCTGTCCCTATTCAGCACACACAGACAACATGGATCTGATTACTTCTGCAGTCCCCATACAGCGCACACACACACACACACACACACACACACACACACACACACACACACACACACACACACACACACACACACACACACACACACACACACACACACACACACACTGCATGCATGTACACACACACACACACACACACACACACACACACACACACACACACACACACACACACACAGCATCGAGAGTGTCTCCATGTGTGTGTGTGTGTGTGTGTGTGTGTGTGTGTGTGTGTGTGTGTGTGTGTGTGTGTGTGTGTGTGTGTGTGTGTGTGTGTGTGTGTGTGTGTGTGTGTGTGTGTGTGTGGGGGTGTGTATCTGAAACATGTCAGGGCGAGGTCGGGGGAAGTCTGCCTGCAGGCTCTCGCTCTGAGAAAAGCCATCATCCATGACCTCATCGAGGGAAAAATCCCCTTCTCTCTCCTCTCTCCTCTCCCTCTCCTTTCCTCTTCTCCTCCTCTTCCTCCACATTCCTTCTCTCTGACCAGAGATCCCACACTGTCTCAACTCAGCGGGAGAGAGGGAACAAAAGAAAGGAGAGGAAGAGAAAGGAGGGGAAAGTATTGTGATCAGAGACCCCAGTAATTGCCTGAGGGCTCTGAGGCAGGCCGCACAGACAGAGAGGTAGAGAGAGAGAGAGAGAGAGAGAGAGAGAGAGAGAGAGAGAGAGAGAGAGAGAGAGAGAGAGAGAGAGAGAGAGAGAGAGAGAGAGAGAGAGAGAGAGAGAGAGAGAGAGAGAGCAACCTTGGGATAATCCTCTGCATTATCATTAACAGCAGACTCATATATTTCCTCAGCGAAATCAATGTACTGAACAAATATCAAATTGGCTTTTTACCAAATTACCGTACAACAGACCACATATGTATCCTGCACACCTTAATTGACAAACAGACAAACCAAGTCTTTGCATGCTTTGTTGATATCAAAAAAGCTTTCGATTTAATTTGGCACAAGGGCCTGCTATACAAATTGATGGAATGTGGTGTTGGGGAAAAACATACAACATTATAAAATCCATGTACACAAACAACAAGTGTGCAGTTAAAATTGTCCAAAAAAAACCCACACACATTTCTTTCTAAAGGGATGGGGAGTGAGACAGGAATGCAGCTTAAGCCCCAAACTCTTCAACATATTCCAACTAATTGGCGTGGGCAATAGAACAGTCTGCAGCACCGGGCCTCACTCTACTAGAATCTGAAGTCAAATGTCTACGGTTTGCTGATGATCTGGTGTTTCTGTCCCCAAACAAGGAGGGCCTACAGCAGCACCTAGATCTTCTGTACAGATTCTGTCAGACCTGGGCCCTGACAGTAAATCTCAGTAAAACAAAAATAATGGTGTTCCTAAAAAGATCCAGTTTCCAGGACTACGAATTAAACTTCCATCTAGATACCATTGCCCGAGAGTACACTAAAATGATACATACCTCAGCCTGAACATTATAGCGCCACAGGTAACTTCCACAAAGCTGTCAACGATCTGAGAGACAAGGCAAGAAGGGCCTTCTATGACATCAAAAGGAACATAACATTTGACATGCCATTTAGGATCTGGCTAAAAATACTTGAATCAGTTATTGAACCCATTGTCCTTTATGGTTGTGAAGTCTGGGGTCCGCTCACCAAACAAGAATTTACAAAATGGGACAAACACCAAGTTAAGACTGCATGCAGAATTCTGCAAACATATCCTCAGTGTACAACGTAAAACATCAAATAATGCACGTAGAGCAGAATTAGGCCGATACCCACTAATTATCCAAATCCAGGAAAGAGCCATTGAATTCTACAACCACCTAAAAGGAAGCAGTTCCCAAACCTTCCATAACAAAGCCATCACCTACAGAGAGATGGACCTGGAGAAGAGTCCCATAAGCAAGCTGGTCCTAGGGCTCTGTTCACAAACACAAACAGACCCCACAGAGCCCCAGGACAGCAACACAATTAAACCCAACCAAATCATGAGAAAACACAAAGATAATTACTTGACACATTGGAAAGAATTGATCAGAACACAGAGCAAACTGTAATGCTATTTGGTCTTAACAGAGAGTACACAGTGGCAGAATACCTGACCACTGTGACTGACCCAAAATTAAGGAAATCTTTGACTATGTACAGACTTGGTGATCATAGCTTTGCTATTGCGAAAGGATATGAAAAAAATGTATATATCTACTATCAGATTGTTTGTTCCACTGACATCAAATTACGTTAACCACAGAAGAAAGAGGGTTTAAAAAAAACTCCTTCCTCCTGCTCGCTCTAACCTCAGCCTCCATCCCTCTTTCTCATCATTCCGCCCCTCTCTCCCCTGACATCCATCTGCTTCTCTTTTGCCAGGCTCGACTCTGTCATTCTGCAGACCAGCCAGCACACGTTAGGCTGGTCCCCACAAACCACAGTACACACACACACACACACACACTTGGCCAAGCGGATATGGGAGGGTTAGAGGATGGAGTCACTGCAACCTAAGGGGCAGAGAAAACAAATGAGTCAAACATAAGTCATCTTGTCTACCCTCTCCCTCCCTCTCTTCCTCTCCCCTCTCTTCTCTCCTCCTCTCTTCCTCTCCCCGTCTCTTCTCTCCTCCCCCCCTTCCTCTCCTCCTCAGGTCTCTTTCCTCCTCTCCTCCCTCCCTCTCCTTCCTACTCTCTCCCTCCTCTCTACTCTCCTCCCTCTCCCTCTCCCCACTCTCCTCCTCTCCTCCTCTCTCCTCTCCCATCTCTCCTCTCCTCCTCTCCCCCTCTCTTCCACTCTCCCCCTCTCCTCCCCTCTCTCCAATCTCTCTTTCCTCCATCTCCCCTCCTCTCCTCTCGGACCTCTCCTCTCTCCTCTCCTCTCTCTCCCTCTCTCTCCTCTCCTCCTCCCTCCTCTCTCCCTCCTCTACTCTCCTCTCCTCTCCTCTCCTCCTCCCTCCCTCCTTCCTCTCCCCTCACTCTCCTCCTCCCCTCTCCCCCCTCTCCTTCCTCTCCCACTCTCTCCTCTTCGCTTCTCTACTCTTATCCCCCTTCTTTCTTTCTCCTCCCTTTCCCCCTCGCTCCCCCCCCCTCTCACCTCTCCTCATCTCCTCCCTCTCTTCTCTCCTCCTGTCTCACTGTAATGTGAGTCTTTGAGAGCTTCTGCAGGCTTAAATATACTGAGAATGTAATAGTGTGATCAAGATACATAACAAGTGTCTGTCCAACACCATGAGATCAACCCTGGGGAATCTGCTGGCATCTCTACCCAGTCACACATACACATAGTGAGAGAGTGGAGCTGTATGCCATGGCTATTTATGCTCAGAGGAGAACATGCAGAAATACTAAGGAACACACAGAGCAGACGGCTGGAGAGAGAGAGGAGGAGAGGAGAAGAGGAGAGGAGAAGAGAAGGAGGAGGAGAGGATAGGTCACTGAGGTCCTATAAAGGGGGAGGAGGAGAGAATAGGTCACTGAGGTCCTATAAAGGGGGAGGAGGAGAGGAGAGGTCTGAGGGTCCTACAGAGGGGGAGGAGGGGAGGAGAGGAGGAGGAGAGGAGTGTTCACTGAAATCCTACAGAGGGGGAGGAGTAGAGGTCACTGAGATCCTACAGAGGGGGAGGAGGGGAGTAGAGGTCACTGAGACCCCTACGGAGGGGAGGGGAGGTCACTGAGTTCCTACAGAGGGGGGAGGAGGGGGAGGAGAGGTCACTGTGTTCCTACAGAGGGGGAGGAGGGGAGGGAGGTCACTGAGTTCCTACAGAGGGGGAGGAGGGGAGGGGAGGTCACTGAGTTCCTACAGATGGGGGAGGAGGGAGGGGAG
Source organism: Oncorhynchus gorbuscha (assembly GCF_021184085.1). Classification (NCBI taxonomy): domain Eukaryota; kingdom Metazoa; phylum Chordata; class Actinopteri; order Salmoniformes; family Salmonidae; genus Oncorhynchus; species Oncorhynchus gorbuscha. The sequence goes on from NW_025752565.1 coordinate 5,558, forward strand.
GTCACTGAGTCTCACGGAGGGGGAGAGGTCACTGAGTTCCTACAGATGGGGGAGGAGGGGAGGAGAGGTCACTGAGGACGGAGGGGGAGGAGAGGTCACTGAGTTCCTACAGAGGGGGAGGAGGGGGAGGAGAGGTCACTGAGTTCCTACAGAGGGGGAGGAGGGGAGGGAGGTCACTGAGTTCCTACAGAGGGGGAGGAGGGGAGTAGAGGTCACTGAGGCCCTACGGAGGGGAGGAGAGGTCACTGAGTTCCTACAGAGGGGGAGGGAGAGGAGGAGAGGTCACTGTGTTCCTACAGAGGGGGAGGAGGGGAGGGGAGGTCACTGAGTTCCTACAGAGGGGGGAGGAGGGGAGGGGAGGTCACTGAGTTCCTACAGATGGGGGGAGAGGAGGGGGAGGTCACTGAGGTCCTACAGAGGGGGAAGGAGTAGAGGTCACTGAGGTCCTACAGAAGGGGAGGAGGGGGAGTTGAGGTCACTGAGTTCCTACAAGGGGGAGGAGGGAGGAGAGGTCACTGAGATCCTACAGAGGGGGGAGGAGGGGAGTAGAGGTCACTGAGGCCCTACGGAGGGGAGGAGAGGTCACTGAGTTCCTACAGAGGGGGAGGAGGGGGAGGAGAGGTCACTGTGTTCCTACAGAGGGGGAGGAGGGGAGGGGAGGTCACTGAGTTCCTACAGAGGGGGAGGAGGGGAGGGGAGGTCACTGGAGTTCCACAGATGGGGGAGGAGGGGAGGGAGGTCACTGAGGCCCTACAGAGGGGGAGGAGGGGAGTAGAGGTCACTGAGGTCCTACAGAGGGGGGAGGGAGGGGAGTAGAGGTCACTGAGGTCCTACAGGGGGGAGGAGGGAGTAGAGGTCACTGAGGAGAGATCACTGAGGTCCTACAGAGGGGGGAGGAGAGATCACTGAGGTCCTACAGAGGGGGGGGTAGAAGGTATTAGGTAGATATATCTATGATAGTCAGAGAGGAAGGAGAGGAGTGGGGGGGAGAGAGGGAGAGAGGTAGAGGAGAAGAGAGTGGTGACAGACAGAGGAAGGAGAGGAGTGGGGAGAGAGGGAGGAGGGGAGAGTGGTGACAGACAGAGACAGTTCTCTCCTCTAACTCTTTTAATCCCACTGAGCCACAGGCAGAAGCAAAGACTAGTCAGCACCTCTGCTGCCAACTCACTCTCTCCCTCTCTCTCATCCTCTCTCATCCTCTCTCATCCTCTCTCTCATCTTCTCTCATCCTCTATCCCTCCATCTCTCATCCAGTTCTCCATCTCTCCCACCCTCTCTCTCTCTCATCCTCTCTCAACCTCTATCCCTCCATCTCAATCCAGTTCTCCATCTCTCCCACCCTCTCTCTCATCCTCTCTCAACCTCTATCCCTCCATCTCCAATCCAGTTCTCCATCTCTCCCACCCTCTCTCTCATCCTCTCTCAACCTCTATCCCTCCATCTCATCCTCTCTCAACCTCTATCCCTCCATCTCTCATCCTCTCTCAACCTCTATCCCTCCATCTCTCATCCAGTTCTCCATCTCTCTCTCTCCTCTCTCTCATCCTCTCTCAACCTCTATCCCTCCATCTCTCATCCTCTCTCAACCTCTATCCCTCCATCTCTCATCCAGTTCTCCATCTCTCCCTCTCTCTCATCCTCTCTCAACCTCTATCCTCCATCTCTCATCCAGTTCTCCATCTCTCTCTCCCTCTCTCTCATCCTCTCTCAACCTCTATCCCTCCATCTCTCATCCTCTCTCAACCTCTATCCCTCCATCTCTCATCCTCTCAACCTCTATCCCTCCATCTATCATCCTCCCCCAACCTCTATCCCTCCATCTCTCATCCAGTTCTCCATCTCTCTCTCCCTCTCTCTCATCCCTCTCAACCTCTATCCCTCCATCTCTCATCCTCTCTCAACCTCTATCCCTCCATCTCTCATCTCTCAACCTCTATCCCTCCATCCCTCCATCTCCCTCCATCTCTCATCCTCTCTCAATCTCTATCCCTCCATCTCTCATCCTCTCTCAACCTCTATCCCTCCATCTCTCATCCTCTCTCAACCTCTATCCCTCCATCTCTCATCCTCTCTCAACCTCTATCCCTCCATCTCTCATCCAGTTCTCCATCTCTCTCTCCCTCTCTCTCATCCTCTCTCAACCTCTATCCCTCCATCTCTCATCCTCTCTCTCAACCTCTATCCCTCCATCTCTCATCCAGTTCTCCATCTCTCTCTCCCTCTCTCTCATCCTCTCTCAACCTCTATCCCTCCATCTCATCCTCTCTCAACCTCTATCCCTCCATCTCTCATCCAGTTCTCCATCTCTCCCTCTCTCTCATCCTCTCTCAACCTCTATCCCTCCATCTCTCATCCTCTCTCAACCTCTATCCCTCCATCTCTCATCCTCTCTCAACCTCTATCCCTCCATCTCATCCCTCTCAACCTCTATCCCTCCATCTCTCATCCAGTTCTCCATCTCTCTCTCCCTCTCTCTCATCCTCTCTCAACCTCTATCCCTCCATCTCTCATCCTCTCTCAACCTCTATCCCTCCATCTCTCATCCTCTCTCAACCTCTATCCCTCCATCTCTCATCCAGTTCTCCATCTCTCTCCCTCTCTCTCATCCTCTCTCAACTCTATCCCTCCATCTCTCATCCAGTTCTCCATCTCTCCCACCCTCTCTCTCATCCTCTCTCAACCTCTATCCCTCCTCTCTTCCAGTACTCCATCTCTCCCACCCTCTCTCTCATCCTCTCTCAACCTCTATCCCTCCATCTCTCATCCAGTACTCCATCTCTCCCATCTCTCTCTCATCCTCTCTCAACCTCTATCCCTCCATCTCTCATCCAGTTCTCCATCTCTCCCACCCTCTCTCTCATCCTCTCAACCTCTATCCCTCCTCTCTCTTCCAGTACTCCATCTCTCCCACCCTCTCTCTCATCCTCTCTCAACCTCTATCCCTCCATCTCTCATCCAGTTCTCCATCTCTCTCTCCCTCTCTCATCCTCTCTCAAACTCTATCCCTCCATCTCTCATCCAGTTCTCCATCTCTCCCATCTCTCTCTCTCATCCTCTCTCAACCTCTATCCCTCCATCTCTCATCCAGTTCTCCATCTCTCCCACCCTCTCTCTCATCCTCTCATCCTCTTTCTATCCGGCCTTCTCACCTATCTTCTATCACTCTTTCCGGCCTTCTCTCTCATCTTCTATCACTCTATCCGGTCTTCTCTCCCATCTTCTATCACTCTTTCCGGTCTTCTCTCTCATCTTCTATCACTCTTTCTGGCCTCCTCTCTTATCTTCTATCACTCTATCCGGTCTTCTCTCTCTCATCTTCTATCACTCTTTCCGGCCTTCTCTCTCATCTTCTATCAATCTATCCGGCCTTCTCTCATCTTCTATCACTCTATCCGGCCTTCTCTCTCATCTTCTATCACTCTATCCTTCCTTCTGTCTCATTTTCTATCACTCTATCCGGCCTTGTCTCTCATCTTCTATCACTCTATCCGTCCTTCTCTCTCATCTTCTATCACTCTATCCGGTCTTCTCTCGCATCTTCTATCACTCTATCCGGCCTTCTCTCTCATCTTCTATCACTCTTTCCGTCCTCTCTCATCTTCTATCACTCTATCCGTCTTCTCTCTCATCTTCTATCACTCTATCCGGCCTTCTCTCTCATCTTCTATCACTCTATCCGGCCTTCTCTCTCATCTTCTATCACTCTATCCGGCCTTCTCTCTCATCTTCTATCACTCTATCCGGCCTTCTCTCTCATCTTCTATCACTCTATCCTTCCTTCTCTCTCATTTTCTATCACTCTATCCGGCCTTCTCTCTCATCTTCTATCACTCTATCCGTCCTTCTCTCATCTTCTATCACTCTATCCGGTCTTCTCTCTCATCTTCTATCACTCTATCCGGTCTTCTCTCCATCTTCTATCTCTCCGGCCTTCTCATCTTCTATCACTCTATCCGTCCTTCTCTCCCATCTTCTATCACTCTATCCGGTCTTCTCTCTCATCTTCTATCACTCTATCCGTACCTCTCTCATCTTCTATCACTCTATCCGGCCTTCTCTCGCATCTTCTATCACTCTATCCGGCCTTCTCTCTCATCTTCTATCACTCTATCCGGCCTTCTCTCTCATCTTCTATCACTCTATCCTTCCTTCTCTCTCATTTTCTATCACTCTATCCGGTCTTCTCTCTCATCTTCTATCACTCTATCCTTCTTCTCTCTCATCTTCTATCCTCCTATCCTTCCTTCTCTCTCATCTTCTATCCTCTATCCAGCCTTCTCTAGCACATCTTCTATCACTCTATCCGGCCTTCTCTCCCATCTTCTATCACTCTATCCGGCCTTCTCTCTCATCTTCTATCACTCTTTCCTGCCTTCTCTCTCATCTTCTATCACTCTATCCGGTCTTCTCTCTCATCTTCTATCACTCTATCCGGCCTTCTCTCTCATCTTCTATCACTCTTTCCGGCCTTCTCTCATTTTCTATCACTCTATCCGTACCTCTCTCATCTTCTATCACTCTATCCGGTCTTCTCTCTCATCTTCTATTACTCTATCCGGCCTTCTCGCTCATCTTCTATCACTCTATCCGGTCTTCTCTCTCATCTTCTATCACTCTATCCGGTCTTCTCTCTCATCTTCTATCACTCTTTCCGGCCTTCTCTCTCATCTTCTATCACTCTATCCGGTCTTCTCTCTCATCTTCTATTACTCTATCCTTCCTTCTCGTTCATCTTCTATCACTCTTTCCGGCCTTCTCTCTCATCTTCTATCACTCTTTCCGGTCTTCTCTCTCATCTTCTATCACTCTATCCGGTCTTCTCTCTCATCTTCTATTACTCTATCCTTCCTTCTCGTTCATCTTCTATCACTCTTTCCGGCCTTCTCTCTCATCTTCTATCACTCTATCTGGCCTTCTCTCTCATCTTCTATCACTCTTTCCGGTCTTCTCTTGCATCTTCTATCACTCTATCCGGCCTTCTCTCTCATCTTCTATCCTCTATCCCTTCTCTTCATATCTCATCCTTCTCATCTTCTATCTCTATCGTGACACCTCTCTCATCTTCTATCAATCTATCTTCTATTACTCTATTCCCTCTCATCTTCTATCAATCTATCCGCTCTTCCTCTCATCTTCTATCCTCTTTCGGACCTTCTCTCTCATCTTCTATCACTCTATCCGGCCTTCTCGCATCTTCTATCACTCTTCCGCCTTCTCTCTCATCTTCTATCAATCTATCCTTTCTTCTCTCATCTTCTATCAATCTATCGGCCTTCTCTCTCATCTTTCTCTATCCTTCCTCTCTCATCTTCTATCACTCTATCCGGCCTTCTCTCTCCCATCTTCTATCACTCTTTCCGCCCTTCTCTCTCATCTTCTATCACTCTTTCCGGCCTTCTCTCTCATCTTCTATCACTCTATCCGGTCTTCTCTCTAATCTTCTATCACTCTATCCGTACCTCTCTCATCTTCTATCACTCTATCCGTACCTCTCTCATCTTCTATCACTCTATCCGGCCTTCTCTCTCATCTTCTATCACTCTATCCGGCCTTCTCTCTCATCTTCTATCCTCTATCCTTTCTTCTCTCTCATCTTCTATCAATCTATCCGGCCTTCTCTCTTCATCTTCGTATCATCTCTATCACTCTTTCCTTCTCTCTCATCTTCTATCACTCTATCCGGTCTTTCTCTCATCTTCTATCCTCTATCCGTACCTCTTCCTCTTCTATCCTCTATCGGTCTTCTCTCATCTTCTATCACTCTATTAGTACCTCTCTCTCTTCTATCCTCTATCGTGCCTCTCATCTTCTATCTATCGGCCTTCTCTCTCATCATCTTCTATCACTCTATCCGGCCTTCTCTCTCATCTTCTATTGCTCTACTCTATCTTCGTCCTTCTCTCCCATCTTCTATCACTCTATCCGGCCTTCTCTCTCATCTTCTATCACTCTTTCGGCCTTCTCTCACATCTTCTATCACTCTATCCGGTCTTCTCTCGCATCTTCTATCACTCTATCCGGTCTTCTCTCTCATCTTCTATCAATCTATCCGGCCTTCTCTCTCATCTTCTATCACTCTTTCCGGCCTTCTCTCTCATCTTCTATCACTCTATTCGGCCTTCTCTCATCTTCTATCACTTTCTATCCGGCCATCTCTCTCATCTTCTATCACTCTATCCCGTCTTCTCTCCCATCTTCTATCACTCTATCCGGTCTTCTCTCTCATCTTCTATTACTCTATCCGGCCTTCGCTCATCTTCTATCACTCTATCCTTCCTTCTCTCTCATTTTCTATCACTCTATCGTACCTCTCTCTCATCTTCTATCACTCTATCGGTCTTTTTCTCTAATCTTCTATCACTCTATCGGTCTTCTCTCTCATCTTCTATCACTCTATCCGGCCTTCTCTCGCATCTTCTATCACTCTATCCGTCCTTCTCTCCCATCTTCTATCACTCTATCCGGTCTTCTCTCTCATCTTCTATCACTCTATCCGTACCTCTCTCATCTTCTATCACTCTATCCGGCCTTCTCTCGCATCTTCTATCACTCTATCCGGCCTTCTCTCTCATCTTCTATCACTCTATCCGGCCTTCTCTCTCATCTTCTATCACTCTATCCTTCCTTCTCTCTCATTTTCTATCACTCTATCCGGTCTTCTCTCTCATCTTCTATCACTCTATCCGGTCTTCTCTCTCATCTTCTATCACTCTATCCTTCCTTCTCTCTCATCTTCTATCACTCTATCCAGCCTTCTCTCGCATCTTCTATCACTCTATCCGGCC
>NW_025752566.1:0-12341 GCF_021184085.1 Oncorhynchus gorbuscha
TCTTTCTGTCTTTCAGTTTCTCTGCCTCTCTCTCCCTCTTTCTGTCTCAGTTTCTCTGCCTCTCTCTCTTCCTCTCCCTCTTTCTGTTTCTCAGTTTCTCTGCCTCTCTCTATCCCTCTTTCTGTTTCTCAGTTTCTCTGCCTCCCTCTCTCCCTCTTTCTATCTCTCAGTTTCTCTGCCTCTCTCTCTCCCTATTTCTGTTTCTCAGTTTATCTGCCTCTCTCTCTCCCTGTTTGTCTCTCAGTTTCTCTGCCTCTCTCTCTCCATGTTTCTGTTTCAGTTTCTCTGCCTCTCTCTCTCCCTCTTTATGTGTCTCAGTTTCTCTGCCTCTCTCCCTCTTTCTGTTTCTCAGTTTCTCTGCCTCTCTCCCTCTTTCTGTTTCTCAGTGTCTCTGCCTCTCTCTCTCCATGTTTCTGTTTCAGTTTATCTGCCTCTCTCTCTCTCTCTCTCTCTCTCTCTCTCTCTCTCTCTCTCTCTCTCTCTGTCTCTCTGTCTCTCTCTCTCTCTCTCTCTCTCTCTCTCTCTCTGTCTCTCTGTCTCTCTGTCTCTCTCTCTCTCTCTCTCTCTCTCTCTCTCTCTCTCTCTCTCTCTCTCTCTCTCTCTCTGTCTCTCTGTCTCTCTCTCTCTCTCTCTGTCTCTCTTCGCTCTCTCTTTGTTTCTTTGCCGCTCTCTCTCCCTTGCACTACCATGCATTTTCAATCCCTCTCATTTTTCTGTTCATATTCACATTCGCTTACTCTCCTTGGGTCATGGATAATAAGACAATTCTAATTTGTAAACTTTGAAAATGTAATATAATAGAAACTAAACTTTCACTCATGTTTCATTGTTGTATTTGGAGTATTACTATCCATTGGACAAATACAGTATATTAGTTCCTCAGACCAAAGGGTGTTTGTATGCAAGCTCCACACTCCATGTCTGGAGTGTAGAGGAGCTGTGGTGCTCCTCAGGTTAGAGGAGTGACATGGGGGTTTGCCAGAAGCGTTGCCCCCAGCAGGCTGAGCCCTCTCTGGCATGGTTTTCTGATCTGCTCCCTCCTCTCCTTGCCCTGGACGGAGTGGAGGAGGGAAAACAGAACTACACTATTGATGTTCGTGGTAAAGTGTGCCCTGCTTTTCTACTTTTTGCTTTTCAATTGACCTTTTTTATTTTTATTTTTTATTATTCAGATTATATATTTGATTTAGTTAACCATGCATTTTCACAGCTTATTTTCACAGCCTATTTTCACAGCCTATTTGGAGCTATACGAGTCTGAATCCAAGGACACAGTGATCAGGGGAATATACAGATACTGTACAGCTGCCATAGGTTGTGACCTTCACTGGGACTGAATGGAGGATTGGTCCTCTACGGTCATTATGGTGAGGCCATGCCAGTGTGTTGTGATGCCAGGATCACTGTGCCAGTGTTTAGTACCGTAGATGTCCAGTACTCCACCAGGAAGTGTGGTTTTGTGCTTGAACATGCAGGTGAAGGGAAAACGGTAAACCAGCATCTACTGTTCCAACATCCAACAAACTAGTATAATAATTACAATGCATGCCCAATACATTCCTTCGTGTGGATTGCTAGTATGGACATGGTAAGGAAGGCTAAGAGAATCAAACCATAGTCCAGTGCTTATTCATAGAAATCCAGAATGGCCATGAAGTACCATTCATAAGGAAGCCCCTTCCTCACCACTGCATCAACTCTGACAGCTCATCTCAACGCCCCCAAATAAAGCTCTTTGTTAGGGTGCATTATCCTGTATCCTCCTCCCTGAGCACCATGGTGCTACACAGTAAAGGGCAGCAGAGAGGGCCCACAGCCTAAAGGAGAGGCTTAATGAAGGCCACAATACAACCAGCAAGGCCTACATGTAGAAGTAATGACCACAGTCTGTGTACTACACTGTAAGTGATGGTAGAGTTTCTGCTCTGGTTTTTGTTAGTTGTGTGCTTTTCATTGCGTGGATAATTGTTCTATATATAGATATAGAACATAGCTATTTTTCATCATTGGAGGCATAGTACTGCAACAATGTTATCTGGGAGACTTTTGTAAAGGTCAGGATTGCCAAAGTAAGGCCAGTATGCTGCTCTACGAGTGTGTTGAGGCCAACGCTAGTGCAGGAAAGAGGTTGGTATTTGCCAAATATATGTTATAGGTCACATCTCCTATACTGTAGTGAATGGCATCAATGACTTTGTTGCTCCACTAGTACTGAATAACACTGTAGGGATTATCATGAAGGGTAGGGTGTGTGTGTCTCTCTGTCTCTCTACACAATGTGTGTGTGTGCATACCTGTGTGTGTGTGTGTGTGTGTGTGTGTGTGTGTGTGTGTGTGTGTGTGTGTGTGTGTGTGTGTGTGTGTGTGTGTGTGTGTGTGTGTGTGTGTGTGTGTGTGTGTGTGTGTGTGTGTGTGTGTGTGTGTGTGTGTGTGTGTGTGTGTGTGTGTGTGTGTGTGTGTGTGTGTGTCTAAGGCCATGGAAGCCAGTGCAGTGCAGATTATTATGCAGGGTGGTGTGTGTCTGTGGCCTGCTCCATTATGTATGGACTCAGGGAGCCTGGTCAGTGGAGTGTGAGAGACAGGCCCAGGAGCAGGCCATGCTGTCGGACACATGTCAACACAGACACACCACCTCTCCACGGACCGCAGACACACTCACACACACGCACACGCACACGCACACGCACACACACACACACACACACACACACACACACACACACACACACACACACACACACACACACACACACACACACACACACACACACACACACACACACACACACACACACACACACACACACACACACACACACACCACTTAGTAGGCTGACAAATCTGTACACACACTCACTCACCCACAGCCTGTCAGAGAATAGTCAATGTGATCCGGACCATGCCCTGGATACACTGCAGTTTAGCTTGTGCATTGTTCAATGTAATAGACAGAGGACCTCATGTCTCCACTTCATGTACACTGCTACCACATACTATACATGCAGTAGGTTACTTTCAGAGTTACAGTCTGGATTACAGTCAGGATTACAGTCAGGATTACAGTCAGGGTTACAGTCAGGATTACAGTCAGAGTTACAGTCTGGATTACAGTCAGAGAAACAGTCAGGATTACACTCAGGATTACAGCCAGAGTTACAGTCAGGATTACAGTCAGGGTTACAGTCAAGATAACAGTTAGGGTTACATTCAGGATTACAGTCAGGATTACAGTCAGGATTACAGTCAGGGTTACAGTCAGGGTTACAGTCAGAATTACAGTCAGGGTTACAGTCAGGGTTACAGTCAGGGTTACAGTCAAGATAACAGTTAGGGTTACATTCAGGATTACAGTCAGGATTACAGTCAGGATTACAGTCAGGGTTACAGTCAGGATTACAGTCAGGGTTACAGTCAGAATTACAGTCAGGGTTATAGTCAGTATTACAGTCGGGGTTACAGTCAGGATTACAGCCAGGAATACAGTCAGGGTTGGAGTCAGGGATCTAGTCAGGATTACAGTCAGGGTTACAGTCAGGATTACAGTCAGGATTATAGTCAGGGTAATAGTCAGGGTTATATTCAGAATTACAGTCAGGGATACAGTAAGTATTACAGTCAGGGTTATAATCAGGATTACACTCAGGGTTATAGTCAGGGTTATAATTGGGGTTATAGTCAGGGTTATAGTCAGGATTACAGTCAGGATTACAGTCAGGGTTATAGTCAGGGTTATATTCAGAATTACAGTCAGGGATACAGTAAGTATTACAGTCAGGGTTATAATCAGGATTACAGTCAGGGTTATAGTCAGGGTTATAGTTGGGGTTATAGTCAGGGTTATAGTCAGGGTTACAGTCAGGATTACAGTCAGGGTTATAGTCAGGGTTATATTCAGAATTACAGTCAGGGATACAGTAAGTATTACAGTCAGGGTTATAGTCAGGGTTATAGTCAGGATTACGGTCAGGGTTATAGTCAGGATTACAGTCAGGAATATAGTCAGAATTACAGTCAGGATTATAGTCAGGATTATAGTCAGGATTAGAGTCAGGGTTACAGTCAGGGTTATAGTCAGGGTTATAGTCAGGATTATAGTCAGGATTATAGTCAGGATTAGAGTCAGGGTTACAGTCAGGGTTATAGTCAGGATTACGGTCAGGGTTATAGTCAAGATTACAGTCAGGAATATAGTCAGAATTACAGTCAGGATTATAGTCAGGATTATAGTCAGGATTAGAGTCAGGGTTACAGTCAGGGTTATAGTCAGGATTACGGTCAGGGTTATAGTCAGGATTACAGTCAGGAATATAGTCAGAATTACAGTCAGGATTATAGTCAGGATTATAGTCAGGATTAGAGTCAGGGTTACAGTCAGGGTTATAGTCAGGGGTATATTCAGAATTACAGTCACGGATACAGTAAGTATTACAGTCAGTGTAATAGTCAGGGATCTAGTCAGGATTACAGTCAGGGTTATAGTCAGGGTTATATTCAGAATTACAGTCAGGGATACAGTAAGTATTACAGTCAGGGTTATAGTCAGGGTTATAGTCAGAATTACAGTCAGGGATACAGTAAGTATTACAGTCAGGGTTATAGTCAGGGTTATAGTCAGGATTACGGTCAGGGTTATAGTCAGGATTACAGTCAGGAATATAGTCAGAATTACAGTCAGGATTATAGTCAGGATTATAGTCAGGATTAGAGTCAGGGTTACAGTCAGGGTTATAGTCAGGGTTATAGTCAGGATTATAGTCAGGATTATAGTCAGGATTAGAGTCAGGGTTACAGTCAGGGTTATAGTCAGGATTACGGTCAGGGTTATAGTCAAGATTACAGTCAGGAATATAGTCAGAATTACAGTCAGGATTATAGTCAGGATTATAGTCAGGATTAGAGTCAGGGTTACAGTCAGGGTTATAGTCAGGATTACGATCAGGGTTATAGTCAGGATTACAGTCAGGAATATAGTCAGAATTACAGTCAGGATTATAGTCAGGATTATAGTCAGGATTAGAGTCAGGGTTACAGTCAGGGTTATAGTCAGGACTACAGTCAGGGTTACAGTCAGGATTATAGTCAGGACTACAGTCAGGGTTATAGTCAGGATTACAGTCAGGGTTATAGTCAGGGTTATAGTCAGGACTACAGTCAGGGTTATAGTCAGGATTACAGTATGGGACACAGTATGGGTTAAAGTCAGGGTTACAGTATGGGTTATAGTCAGGGTTACAGTATGGGACACAGTATGGGTTAAAGTCAGGGTTACAGTATGGGTTATAATCAGGGTTACAGTATTGGGTTAAAGTCAGGGTTACAGTATGGGACACAGTATGGGTTAAAGTCAGGGTTACAGTATGGGACACAGTATGGGTTAAAGTCAGGGTTATTTTCAGAATTACAGTCAGAAATACAGTAAGAATTACAGTCAGGGTTATAGTCAGGGTTACAGTCAGGGTTGTAGTTAGGGTTATAGTCAGGATTTAAAAAACATTTATTTGATTTTTTACCTTTATTTAACCAGGCAAGTCAGTTAAGAACAAATTCTTATTTTCAATGAAGGCCTAGGAATAGTGGGTTAACTTCCTTGTTCAGGGGCAGAACGACAGATTTGTACCTTGTCAGCTCAGGGTTTCGATCTTGCAACCTTTCGGTTACTAGTCCAACGCTCTAACCACTAGGCTACCTGCCACTAGGCTACCTCCCTACAGTCAGGTTTACAGTCAGGGTTACAGTCAGGGTTATAGTTGGGGTTATAGTCAGGGTTATAGTCAGGATTACAGTCAGGATTACAGTCAGGGTTATAGTCAGGGTTATATTCAGAATTACAGTCAGGGATACAGTAAGTATTACAGTCAGGGTTATAGTCAGGATTACAGTCAGGGTTATAGTCAGGGTTATAGTTGGGGTTATAGTCAGGGTTATAATCAGGATTACAGTCAGGATTACAGTCAGGGTTATAGTCAGGGGTATATTCAGAATTACAGTCACGGATACAGTAAGTATTACAGTCAGTGTAATAGTCAGGGATCTAGTCAGGATTACAGTCAGGGTTATAGTCAGGGTTATATTCAGGGTTCCAGTCAGGGTTATAGTTAGGATTACAGTCAGGAATACAGTCAGGGTTGGAGTCAGGGATCTAGTCAGGATTACAGTCAGGGTTACAGTCAGGATTACAGTCAGGATTATAGTCAGGGTTACAGTCAGGAATACAGTCAGGGTTATAGTCAGGGATCTAGTCAGGATTACAGTCAGGGATACAGTCAGGATTACAGTCAGGGTTATAGTCAGGGATCTAGTCAGGATTACAGTCAGGGTAATAGTCAGGGTTATATTCAGAATTACAGTCAGGGATACAGTAAGTATTACAGTCAGGGTTATAGTCAGGATTACAGTCAGGGTTATAGTCAGGGTTATAGTTGGGGTTATAGTCAGGATTACGGTCAGGATTACAGTCAGGGTTATAGTCAGGGTTACAGAATGAGACACATTATGGGTTATAGTCAGGGTTACAGTATGGGTCACAATATGGGTTATTGTCAGGGTTATAGTCAGGGTTATAGTCAGGGTTATAGTCAGGGTTATAGTATGGGACACAGTATGGGTTATAGTCAGGGTTACAGTATGGGACACCGTATGGGTTATTGTCGGGGTTATAGTCAGGGTTACAGTATGGAACACAGTATGGGTTACAGTCAGGGTTACAGTATGGGTTATAGTCAGGGTTATAGTCAGGGTTACAGTATGGGTTACAGTCAGGGTTAGAGTATGGGACACAGTATGGGTTGTAGTCAGGGTTACAGAATGGGACACAGTATGGGTTATAGTCAGGGTTATAGTCAGGATTACATTATGGGACACAGTGTGGGTTATAGTCAGGATTACATTATGGGACACAGTATGGGTTATAGTCAGGGTTACAGTATGGGACACAGTATGGGTTATAGTCAGGGTTATAGTAAGGGTTACAGTATGGGACACAGTATGGGTTATAGTCCGGGTTATAGTCAGGGTTATAGTCAGGGTTACAGTATGGGACACAGTATGGGTTATAGTCAGGGTTATAGTCCGGGTTATAGTCAGGGTTACAGTATGGGACACAGTATGGGTTAAAGTCAGGGTTATAGTCAGGATTACAGTATTGGACACAGTATGGGTTATAGTCACGGTTATAGTCAGGGTTATAGTAAGGGTTACAGTATGGGACACAATATTGGTTATAGTCATGGTTACAGTAAGGGTCACAATATGGGTTACAGTCAGGGTTATAGTCATGGTTACAGTAAGGGTCACAATATGGGTTATAGTCAGGGTTATAGTCATGGTTACAGTAAGGGTCACAATATGGGTTATAGTCATGGTTACAGTAAGGGTCACACTATGGGTTATAGTCAGGGTTACAGTAAGGGTCACAATATGGGTTATAGTCATGGTTACAGTAAGGGTCACAATATGGGTTATAGTCAGGTTTATAGTCAGGGTTATAGTCAGGGTTATAGTCAGGGTTATAGTCCGGGTTATAGTCAGGGTTACAGTATGGGACACAGTATGGGTTATAGTCAGGGTTATAGTCAGGGTTATAGTCAGGGTTACAGTATGGGATACAGTATGGGTTATAGTTAGGGTTATGGAATGAGACACAGTATGGGTTATAGTCAAGGTTACAGAATGAGACACAGTATGGGTTATAGTCAGGGTTACAGAATGGGACACAGTATAGGTTATAGTCAGGGTTACAGTATGGGTTATAGTCAGGGTTACAGTATGGGATATAGTATGGGTTATAGTCAGGGTTACAGAATAGGACACAGTATGTATTATAGTCAGGGTTACAGTATGGGTTATAGTCAGTGTTACAGTATGGGTTATAGTCAGGGTTACAGTATGGGTTATAGTCAGGGTTATAGTCAGGGTTACAGTATGGGACACAGTATGGGTTATAGTCAGGGTTACAGAATGGGACACAGTATAGGTTATAGTCAGGGTTACAGTATGGGTCACAATATGGGTTTTGTCAGGGTTATAGTCAGGGTTATAGTCAGGGTTATAGTCAGGGTTATAGTATGGGACACAGTATGGGTTATAGTCAGGGTTACAGTATGGGACACCGTATGGGTTATTGTCGGGGTTATAGTCAGGGTTACAGTATGGAACACAGTATGGGTTACAGTCAGGGTTACAGTATGGGTTATAGTCAGGGTTACAGTATGGGTTATAGTCAGGGTTATAGTCAGGGTTACAGTATGGGTTACAGCCAGGGTTAGAATATGGGACACAGTATGGGTTGTAGTCAGGGTTACAGAATGGGACACAGTATGGGTTATAGTCAGGGTTATAGTCAGGATTACATTATGGGACACAGTATGGGTTATAGTCAGGGTTATAGTCAGGGTTATAGTCAGGGTTACAGTATGGGACACAGTATGGGTTATAGTCAGGGTTATAGTCAGGATTACAGTATTGGACACAGTATGGGTTATAGTCACGGTTATAGTCAGGGTTATAGTAAGGGTTACAGTATGGGACACAGTATGGGTTATAGTCAGGGTTATAGTCCGGGTTATAGTCAGGGTTACAATATGGGACACAGTATGTGTTATAGTCAGGGTTATAGTCAGGGTTATAGTCAGGGTTACAGTATGGGACACAGTATGGGTTATAGTTAGGGTTATAGAATGATACACAGTATGGGTTATAGTCAGGGTTACAGAATGAGACACAGTATGGGTTATAGTCAGGGTTACAGAATGGGACACAGTATAGGTTATAGTCAGGGTTACAGTATGGGTTATAGTCAGGGTTACAGTATGGGATACAGTATGGGTTATAGTCAGGGTTACAGAATAGGACACAGTATGGGTTATAGTCAGGGTTACAGTATGGAACACAGTATGGGTTACAGTCATGGTTACAGTATGGGTTATAGTCAGGGTTACAGTATGGATTATAGTCAGGGTTATAGTCAGGGTTACAGTATGGGTTACAGTCAGGGTTATAGTCAGGATTACATTATGGGACACAGTATGGGTTATAGTCAGGATTACATTATGGGACACAGTATGGGTTATAGTCAGGGTTATAGTCAGGGTTACAGTATTGGACACAGTATGGGTTATAGTCACGGTTATAGTCAGGGTTATAGTAAGGGTTACAGTATGGGACACAGTATGGGTTATAGTCAGGGTTATAGTCCGGGTTATAGTCAGGGTTACAGTATGGGACACAGTATGGGTTATAGTCAGGGTTATAGTCAGGATTACAGTATTGGACACAGTATGGGTTATAGTCACGGTTATAGTCAGGGTTATAGTAAGGGTTACAGTATGGGACACAGTATGGGTTATAGTCAGGGTTATAGTCCGGGTTATAGTCAGGGTTACAGTATGGGACACAGTATGGGTTATAGTCAGGGTTACAGAATGGGACACATTATGGGTTATAGTCAGGGTTGTAGTCAGGGTTACATTATGGGTCACAGTATGGGTTATAATCAGGGTTACATTATGGGACACAGTATGGGTTATAATCAGGGTTACAGTATGGAACACAGTATGGGTTATAATCAGGGTTACAGTATGGGATACAGTATGGGTTATAATCAGGGTTACAGTATGGAACACAGTATGGGTTATAATCAGGGTTACAGTATGGGACACAGTATGGGTTATAATCAGGGTTACAGTATGGGACACAGTATGGGTTATAATCAGGGTTACAGTATGGGACACAGTATGGGTTATAGTCAGGTTTACAGAATGGGACACAGTATGGGTTATAATCAGGGTTATAGTATTGGACACAGTATTGGTTATAATCAGGGGTACAGTATGGGACACGGTATGGGTTATAATCAGGGTTACATTATGGGACACAGTATGGGTTATAATCAGGGTTACAGTATGGAACACAGTATGGGTTATAATCAGGGTTACAGTATGGGACACCATATGGGTTATAATCAGGGTTACAGTATGGGACACAGTATGGGTTATAATCAGGGTTACAGTATGGGACACAGTATGGGTTATAATCAGGGTTACAGTATGGAACACAGTATAGGTTATAATCAGGGTTACAGTATGGGACACCGTATGGGTTATAATCAGGGTTACAGTATGGGACACTGTATGGGTTATAATCAGGGTTACAGTATGGGACACAGTATGGGTTATAATCAGGGATACAGTATGGGACACAGTATGGGTTATAATCAGGGTTACAGTATGGAACACAGTATAGGTTATAATCAGGGTTACAGTGTGGGTTATAATCAGGGTTACAGTATGGAACACAGTATAGGTTATAATCAGGGTTACAGTGTGGGTTATAATCAGGGTTACAGTATGGAACACAGTATAGGTTATAATCAGGGTTACAGTATGGGACACCTTATGGGTTATAATCAGGGTTACAGTATGGGACACAGTATGGGTTATAATCAGGGTTACAGTATGGGACACAGTATTGGTTATAATCAGGGTTACAGTATGGGACACAGTATGGGTTATAATCAGGGTTACAGTATGGGACACAGTATGGGTTATAATCAGGGTTACATTATGGGACACAGTATGGGTTATAATCAGGGTTACAGTATGGGACACAGTATGGGTTATAATCAGGGTTACAGTATGGGACACAGTATGGGTTATAATCAGGGTTACAGTATGGAACACCATATGGGTTATAATCAAATCAAATCAAATCAAATTTATTTATATAGCCCTTCGTACATCAGCTGATATCTCAAAGTGCTGTACAGAAACCCAGCCTAAAACCCCAAACAGCAAACAATGCAGGTGTAAAAGCACGGTGGCTAGGAAAAACTCCCTAGAAAGGCCAAAACCTAGGAAGAAACCTAGAGAGGAACCGGGCTATGTGGGGTGGCCAGTCCTCTTCTGGCTGTGCGGGTAGAATTATAACAGAAAATGACCAAGATGTTCAAATGTTCATAAATGACCAGCATGGTCAAATAATAATAAGGCAGAACAGTTGAAACTGGAGCAGCAGCACAGTCAGGTGGACTGGGGACAGCAAGGAGCCATCATGTCAGGTGGTCTGGGGCACGGTCTAGGGCTCAGGTCCTCGAGAGAGAGAAAGAAGAGAGAATTAGAGAGCATATGTGGGGTGGCCAGTCCTCTTCTGGCTGTGCCGGTGGAGATTATAACAGAACGTGGCCAAGATGTTCAAATGTTCATAAATGACCAGCATGGTTGAATAATAGTAAGGCAGAACAGTTGAAACTGGAGCAGGAGCATGGCCAGGTGGACTGGGGACAGCAAGGAGTCCTCATGTCAGGTAGTCCTGGGACATGGTCCTAGGGCCCAGGCCAGTTGAAACTGGAGCAGCAGCATGGCCAGGTGGACTGGGGACAGCAAGGAGTCATCATGTCAGGTAGTCTGGGGCATGGTTCTAGGGCTCAGGTCCTCGAGAGAGAAAAGGAGAGAAGGAGAGAATTAGAGCGCACACTTAGATTTACACAGGACACCGAATAGGACAGGAGAAGTACTCCAGATAAACAAACTGACCCTAGCCCCCCGACACATAAACTACTGCAGCATAAATACTGGAGGCTGAGACAGGAGGGGTCAGGAGACACTGTGGCCCCATCCCGGGGACACCCCCGGACAGGGCCAAACAGGAAAGGATAACCCCCACCCACTTTGCCAAGCACAGCCCCCACACCACTAGAGGAAATCTACAACCACCAACTTACCATCTGAGACAAGGCCGGTATAGCCCACAAAGATCTCCGACAGTACAACCCAAAGGGGGGAAACCCAGACAGGCCGACCACAACAGTGAATCAACCCACCCAGGTAGCGCACCCCCAGGGACGGCACGAGAGAGCCCCAGCAAGCCAGTGACTCAGCCCCCGTAACAGGGTTGGCAGAGAATCCCAGTGGAAAAAGGGGAACCGGCCAGGCAGAGACAGCAAGGGCGGTTGGCGATCCAGAGCCTTTCCGTTCACCTTCCCCTCCTGGGCCAGACTACACTCCAATCATATGACCCACTGAAGAGATGAGTCTTCAGTAAAGACTTAAAGGTTGAGACCGAGTTTGCGTCTCTGACATGGGTAGGCAGACCGTTCCATAAAAATGGAGCTCTATAGGAGAAAGCCCTGCCTCCAGCTGTTTGCTTAGAAATTCTAGGGACAATTAGGAGGCCTGCGTCTTGTGACCGTAGCGTACGTATAGGTATGTACGGCAGGACCAAATCAGAGAGGTAGGTAGGAGCAAGCCCATGTAATGCTTTGTAGGTTAGCAGTAAAACCTTGAAATCAGCCCTTGCTTTGACAGGAAGCCAGTGTAGAGAGGCTAGCACTGGAGTAATATGATCAA